>NC_072734.1:187117424-187219351 GCF_026930045.1 Uloborus diversus | reverse complement strand
TAGCCTAGTATTAATCTCACGTTTTTAGTACATTCATAGTCACACTAATTTTTTTGTCCCCCCACCCCTACCCTTTTTGTGAGAAATTGTAAAACGTCTCTACTGTAAAAACTTGCTAATTAAATCTCAGAAAGCGGACTTTTTCTACTTCAGCTAGCAAATCATTGGTTGAACCCTGAAGAGGAAAGGTTAAAAATCCCCTAAGAATTACAATCCGACATTCAAACATTTTCCAAAAGTTACACAATAAATGGATTTATATGTACAAGTATGTTAAGTACGGTATTCGTTTATCCGGCCTCCGGATATCCGATTAATCCAGACCAAATTTGCTGAGTAAAAAAAAAAGTTTTATGGTCACACAAATCACAATTTTACATTATGATAGACGAACAATAAGCTCGCCAATCATTTGGTTTTTATTTTGACTAAATGTAAAATTCCTGAAGAGATCACGCAATAAAGTGTAGCAATATGACGAACATCAAGGCGAGCTTGGAACGTCAGTCCCACATCACTGCAGCTGTGGTTGAATAACATAAATGATAAAGTGTAGATCACACGAAACGAACCAATGTAGTTTTGTTACGAAGCATTGTTTTTTGCTGCAACAAAAGGTATGTCTGCTCACAGGAGCGGATACAGAAATCATTTGAGGAGGGGGGACATACTGAAGAATGACCCCCTCCCCCCCCCCCATGAACGAACCTACGGTTTTGGGTACGAAAAACTTCTGAAACTGCTTGGGGGTCAATGAAAAGCAAAAACTCGCCAGGAATAAGGCCCCTGCTTGGGAATAAACGTTGTAAATTAATTTCATAAGCAATGAAACGAAGTAGTAGTTCAAATACTTACTTTCAAAAATAATTAATGGAATGAAAAGATACAGTAATTGTTTACATTTTATGCACAAAGTGTTTGAACACAATGTGGACGAATACTGTTTTCGACGGTTCAGTCATGAACCGCATGACCCTTCCCTTGTACCCGCCACTGCTTGTCTAATTTAAATATTTGTTTTGCTTAGTTTCCATACTACTCGGAGTATGCAGGTTCTCTTTTATTCCAGTTAGTCTGTATAAACGAGATTCTACTGTTATATTCTATTTAAATAAAACAAAGAATACATTTATATGTGTGTGTGTTCCCAATGCAAATTCTACCCGAAATAATTATCCGATCAGTTCGATTTTGGCGCCATTCGGAAGCGCGCGAAAAACACCCACAGAGTTCATTCATTTCCTTCGATTTTCAAAAAAAAATAATAAGATGTAAAATCACCGGGAAAAAATTAAAAAGCACTGCTAAGCCGCCTAATTGAACAGAAATTTTAAATCGAAAAATTATCGTTTGCGGGATCTCATTTTAAATTAGCCTTCTGAAGGTTGCCACTTTCCTTTTTCTCGGCTGTGACTAAATAAAACTGTTTTCGTTTTTAGGTGAAAATTTCCCCTTTTGATTATTATTCGGCGATTTATCGTCTTTCTTATTTTTTGGGATTTTAGTTGTATTTACTATGTAGGGTTGCATTTAATTTTGTCGAGAACTTTTGATTTGCTGTTTTCTTTCTTTGAGAATGATTATTTTGACGGGAAATTTTATAGCATTTTTTTTTTTCTCTAATTGAAGCCTGATTGTTGAACACGCGTCATTGACATAACTTTTATTTTCGAGGTAGACCGTGCAAAGCCGGGCAATGCAGCTAGTTTTACAAATAAAGTATGCAAAAATCACGTGAAAATTTTCGACTTTGATTTGTTAAATTTTAAGGAGATGAACAAGAAATATTATGTTGGGGTTTCGTGTTCACTTCACCAATTACGTTACAAAAAGAAAAAAAAAGTCATTTCATCAGTTGAGGTTAAAATAGAATTCCGGAAACTTTATTCACTCATCTCCAAGAAAGAAAAAAAAAAAAAAAAGACTGTCTGAGAAAAAGAAAGAGATAAACCGTCTAATCGTTTCTACTATGAATAATATATCAGAACACAGTTACTGCTCGCGTTAAACAACAGCTTATTATTCAAATGAGACGATAATATAGAACATCACGTTTTCCCATACTTCGCTGACTCTCGAACAATTAACGAAAAATTAAACTGTATATCCGTCCAAAAGGTTTCGCGAAGGCTATTTTCAGATTTGCAATATTGCTGTCATGACAAGCAGAAGTCAGAAGAACAGCGGCATGAGGCGTGCTTAACGTTAATTAAACCACGGGAAGTTAAAATAAGGTTCTCCGCTGTTCAGTTAGCGTAACTAGAGGTTGGCAGGAGTGGCTCTCGCCAGGGGCGCAGCAGCCAGGAAGGCGGAATTCGGCATTTCAACTGATTAAAAAGAAAAATTTTTAAGATTTTTTTTTTTTTTTTTTTGATCATAGAACTTGAAAAATGCTATATATATATATATATATATATATATATATATATATATATATATATATATATATATATATATATATATATATATATATATATATATATTTATAAAACTCGTAAGAACGAGCTGATGTGTGAATCACATGACTTCCTTTTACCCAAATTTAATGTCATTTCCCCATTATTGGTAATTTTAATGTTGTTCAATTGTTTACTCTCTAAATATCACCAACAGTGGCCGAATTGAAACCAAAGTTAAAACAAAAAAAAACCGCCAAATTTATCGCCAAGTTGGCGACAAAACTTGACGACCAAAAGACTGGCGATATATCGCCAAGTGTCCGACAAATTATAACACCACTTGAGTTTACAAGTAGTGTAAAAAGGACAGTTGAACGCCAGGAGGCGGTGTTGCGGTGTTAACACCGCCTCCCACTCCCCCTCTGACCTTGGGGTTGCGCCTCGAACTTGAAGAAGGTGACGAGGGTTTTTTCCCGTGATTTCACCCTTCCTCGTTTTCGCTCGCGTTTTTACCGTGAAAGGTTACGAATAGTTTTCGCGCGTTTTTGAATAGTTTTCGCGCGTTTTTGAATACTTTTTTTTTCTAGTCATAGAAGACTAGGAGGTTTTTCACTTTTTGAATGGCAACGTCAAAGTTTTTGGTTTTTATGAAAACCAGAGTTTTTTAGTTTTCAGTTGGCAACACTTGTTGCTATGTTTTAACTTTTGGATGGCAACTTTTAAGAACGTTCGTGGCGCCATCTATTGAGAGGTTGATTTTTTTATTTCCGGACTTTTGAATATTTCTGCGAATTTAATAATTTTTATTTTTACAGAATGTGGCGGCCGGGAATCGAACACCCAAACTTTGAGTTAGCAAAAACGTATGCTAACCACTATGCTATATTTTTCATTACTCTTTCAGTCTTAATGTGAATCTGTACCATGACAACGAATATTACAATTAAATTAATTTTAAAACCATCAGTTAATTTACTCTTTAGTACTAATCATGGCATATCATTAACTGTATTTCAGCTCATAATTGAAACTATCATCATTATTATTATTTTTCATAATAACAAAGTTTTCACTTAAGTAAAGATTTATTTAAATACAACCCATTCGAGATTTTAGATTTGGTTCAATGCTTTGTGGACTTGAAATATATTTTAAACTTTGATTTTCTTTTTCATGCATTTCAAACTTTATCATTTTTATTTTTTCTAACTTGTTAAATTTTCTTAACTAATTTCTTTTTTCTTTGTCAAATTGACAAATATTTTTTCTAACTTGTAAAAATTTCGAAGAAATAATTTTCTTAACTAATTTTTTTTTAACTTTCATACAACAAAATATTTTTTCTTACTTGTTAAATTTTCGAAGAAATAATTAACTTAAATATTCTTTCACACATTTTGAACTTTAACGTTTTTTCCTGTCATTTAGCACTTTGATTTTTTTTTTTTTTTCACTATTTTAGCGTTTTTCAATTATTTTCAGTCTTTAACTATTTTCTTAACTTTTTAGTCTTTAACTAATTTCAAGCATTTCAGACTTAGATTATTTTTTCGTGATTTCGATTTTTTTTAGTATATTTTAGAGTTTGATCATTTTCTCGCTTGTTTTTACTTTATCGTTTTTTTTCCGATATTTTTAAACTTAGAAATTTTTCACAAGTAGTGACAGGAATCGAACCTTCAAATTTTTCAAAACGTTATCATGTCTTCAATTTTTGCAATCATGTCAAACTTGCAATCAATTTACTCGTAGTAGTAATTAACACTTATCATTAACAAATTTTCTCAGATTTTAAAAAATCAACTTAATTAATTTTTTCCAGTAAGCAAATTGCGCACTCAAGTTACATTCCAACACTGCATATACGTTTCAAGAGTTTCATTGAATTTATCACATTCCATTTAATTAACTCTAATAATTACTTTTTCATTAATACTTAACTTAATCATTTTATCATACATTTATTCCAGTTACGAAATTATGCTTAAAAGTTATTTATTTTTCTTAGCACAAGAGATTTTAACATGTTCCTACTAAAATGCTTTTCACTCTAGTTTGAGTTTACTAAAATAGCAACTCATTTACGATTTAGATTCATTTAATCGTCTTTGATTCTTTTTCATTATTATTATTTTACATTATCACATACGTTATTATTTTTATACATTTATCCATTTAATTTTCCAAAATCTACAATCAATTTACTCTTCGTATTAATTAACACTTATCACTATCAAATATTTTCATGAATTTTAAAAATTATCTTCTTAAATAATTTTTTACTGTAACCAAATTTCCCACTCAAGTTATATTTTATCACTACATATGCTTTTCATGAGTTTCATTTAATTTATCGCATTTCATTTAATTAACTCTAATAATTATTTTTTATCATCGATATTTAAGTTAATCATATTTTCCTTTATTTATTTTTTTTTTTTCATGCAAACACTCTTGATGGAATAAAACAAAATTTTCAACTTTCATGAATTAAATCCCCTCTGACTATTTTATTTTACTTTACCATACTTTACTATTTTACTTACTGCGTTTTACTATTTATCATTCATTACAGCTTTTCCAAAATATTACTTTACAACCAACTAATTTCATTAACAGAATTTTCATTACAATTTATAAATTTCACTTTTATTTAATTATTTTTACCTACGCTAAAATAAAACACATCACATAAAAAAGTTAAACATCAATGAAGAACCCGAGAAATGTTAAAATTATAAGTCGAGTATCAAAACTTCATGTCAGCAAATTTTAAAAATAGACTTACCGAAAAATAACTTCTACTGAAATTCATTTCAAAACTTGGAATCAATTTACTCTTAGCATTAATAAACACTTATCATTAAGAAATTTTCATGGATTTTAAAAATCAACTTATTTAATTTTTTCCAGTAAGCAAATTTCGCACTCAAGTTACATTTTATCACTACATATGCTTTTCAAGAGTTTTATTGAATTTATCACATTTTATTTAATTATTTTTTGATTAGTATTAAACTTAGTCATTTTATCGCTTAGTATTTAACTTAATCATTTTCTTGCTTGTTTTTAGTTTATCGGTTTTTTTTTTTCCCGTTACTTTTAAACTTAGAAATTTTTCACAATTAGTAACAGGAATCGAACCCACAAATTTTTCGAAACATTATCAGGTCTACAATTTTCATCCAACTAATTTATTTTAAAAACTTGCAATCAATTTACTCTTAGTAGTAATTAACACTTATCATTAATAAATTTTCACGATTTTAAAAAAAATCAACTTATTTAATTTTTTTCCAGTAAGCAAATTTCTTACTCAAGTTACATTTCATCACTTTATATGCTTTTCAAGAGTTTCATTTAATTTATCACATTTTATTTAATCAACTCTATTAATTATTTTTTTTGATTAGTATTTAACTTAGTCATTTTATCGCATATTGTTTTACTTTATTATTATTATTTTTTTTTTTTTCATACAAGCACTCTTGTTAGAATAAAACAAAATTTTCAACCTTCATGAATTAGAATCACTTTGGCTATTTCATTTTCCCAATAATATTTTACTTTAACAACTAATTTCTTTAACAAAATCGATATCATTTATTTTAGTCTTTATCCTTTTCGAACGATACATTCAAATGGACAGCTATACGTTAAATTAAGAAACTTAATCTAAATTTTGACAAATTAAGTTATAGCTAAATACTGACTAAAATTAAGTACAAAAGACTAACCTTTTTGGGGTGAAATCCCTCAAGTACCAGCTATCGCGAAGTTATTTAAAAACAGTGAATGAAATTGTAATAAGTGGATTGTTAATTATAACTCAATCTCACAAAATTACAATTACACGCATGTTTTATTTGAAATCGCTGCATACGGCTGGCTGCCCATCGTCGATTTTCAGAACGCATGCCGTGATATCGCAAATCAACTCGGCTGTTGAAAAAAACTACCGTAATCCTACAGCACTTCGGATCGTCCACACACACACACCGAGGCGAATTGAGAAAATGACTTTATCAATATTGCTATCTACCCCTTTACCGATAACAGATAACAAACCCCACGTGCTAGTATTATTCACCACCTGGCCTACGTCTTTCAAGTGATGTCACTGTTTCTGACCAATTAAAATTAGTTCACGTTTCTCAAATATCAAGCACATAGATCGACAATAGCCTGATGTCAGGTTTTCCAAACAAAATTTTAGATTTTAATTCGTAGTTTCGAATTAATTTCTTTTTCATTTCAAACTTATAAAAAAAATTTCCAGCTTGTAAGAATATTTCTTTCAAAAACAGATTTTTGATTCAAAACAGTATTTTTTCAAACTTGTAATATTTTTCTACTTAGAAAATGAAATCAAAAATTTTTATTTTCTTTAATCATATAAAATGTTTTTAAGAAATAATTTCTCAAACTTGTAATATTTTTCCACTAATTAAAAAAAATCAATTTTTTTTTTCAATCATATAAAAATAAATTTTTAATCTTACAACAGTAAATTTTTCCGCAAAAATATTTTTTTCAAATCAAAATAATAATAATAATAATATTTTTGTAACATATTGTTTTTTTTCCTTTCAATCTTTTTTTTCAAAAATTTTCAAACTTACAAAATAAAATTTTTTCAACTGAATCTTCAAACGAAATGATTTAATTAAATTTAAAACTCAATATCACTTTACTCTTAGTATTAATAACCAATAGCACTTAACCATTTACTCTTTGCACTCTAAGTATTAATTAACACACACGCATTACAAATAATAATAATAATGTTTAAGATACTTACAAATCATTCACTCAAGCTTTCAAATATCCATCTAGCATGTTATTGTTCATTCGTGTGAGGGAACTTGTAATAAAACTTTACTTATCAACCGAAATTATAAGCGAAAATATCGCATTTTTTAGCACTTAATATAATCCTACAATTAACAAATTGGTTTTAACTTTGAATTTAAGAAAAATAAAAACTATTACACACTTAGTTGGTCACATGATCGATAAAAGATCCTCACCTATTTGTGATTTGTCATGAAATAATATACATCAAAAGATATGTTACTAAGTGTGTAATAGTTTTTATTTTTCTTAAATTCAAAGTTAAAACCAATTTGTTAATTGTAGGATTATATTAAGTGCTAAAAAATGCGATATTTTCGCTTATGATTTCGGTTGATAAGTAAAGTTTTATTACAAGTTCCCTCACACGAATGAACAATAACATGCTAGATGGATATTTGAAAGCTTGAGTGAATGATTTGTAAGTATCTTAAACATTATTATTATTATTTGTAATGCGTGTGTGTTAATTAATACTTAGAGTGCAAAGAGTAAATGGTTAAGTGCTATTGGTTATTAATACTAAGAGTAAAGTGATATTGAGTTTTAAATTTAATTAAATCATTTCGTTTGAAGATTCAGTTGAAAAAATTTTATTTTGTAAGTTTGAAAATTTTTGAAAAAAAAAGATTGAAAGGAAAAAAAACAATATGTTACAAAAATATTATTATTATTATTTTGATTTGAAAAAAATATTTTTGCGGAAAAATTTACTGTTGTAAGATTAAAAATTTATTTTTATATGATTGAAAAAAAAATTGATTTTTTTTAATTAGTGGAAAAATATTACAAGTTTGAGAAATTATTTCTTAAAAACATTTTATATGATTAAAGAAAATAAAAATTTTTGATTTCATTTTCTAAGTAGAAAAATATTACAAGTTTGAAAAAATACTGTTTTGAATCAAAAATCTGTTTTTGAAAGAAATATTCTTACAAGCTGGAAATTTTTTTTATAAGTTTGAAATGAAAAAGAAATTAATTCGAAACTACGAATTAAAATCTAAAATTTTGTTTGGAAAACCTGACATCAGGCTATTGTCGATCTATGTGCTTGATATTTGAGAAACGTGAACTAATTTTAATTGGTCAGAAACAGTGACATCACTTGAAAGACGTAGGCCAGGTGGTGAATAATACTAGCACGTGGGGTTTGTTATCTGTTATCGGTAAAGGGGTAGATAGCAATATTGATAAAGTCATTTTCTCAATTCGCCTCGGTGTGTGTGTGTGGACGATCCGAAGTGCTGTAGGATTACGGTAGTTTTTTTCAACAGCCGAGTTGATTTGCGATATCACGGCATGCGTTCTGAAAATCGACGATGGGCAGCCAGCCGTATGCAGCGATTTCAAATAAAACATGCGTGTAATTGTAATTTTGTGAGATTGAGTTATAATTAACAATCCACTTATTACAATTTCATTCACTGTTTTTAAATAACTTCGCGATAGCTGGTACTTGAGGGATTTCACCCCAAAAAGGTTAGTCTTTTGTACTTAATTTTAGTCAGTATTTAGCTATAACTTAATTTGTCAAAATTTAGATTAAGTTTCTTAATTTAACGTATAGCTGTCCATTTGAATGTATCGTTCGAAAAGGATAAAGACTAAAATAAATGATATCGATTTTGTTAAAGAAATTAGTTGTTAAAGTAAAATATTATTGGGAAAATGAAATAGCCAAAGTGATTCTAATTCATGAAGGTTGAAAATTTTGTTTTATTCTAACAAGAGTGCTTGTATGAAAAAAAAAAAAAAATAATAATAATAAAGTAAAACAATATGCGATAAAATGACTAAGTTAAATACTAATCAAAAAAATAATTAATAGAGTTGATTAAATAAAATGTGATAAATTAAATGAAACTCTTGAAAAGCATATAAAGTGATGAAATGTAACTTGAGTGCGAAATTTGCTTACTGGAAAAAAATTAAATAAGTTGATTTTTTTTAAAATCGTGAAAATGTATTAATGATAAGTGTTAATTACTACTAAGAGTAAATTGATTGCAAGTTTTTAAAATAAATTAGTTGGATGAAAATTGTAGACCTGATAATGTTTCGAAAAATTTGTGGGTTCGATTCCTGTTACTAATTGTGAAAAATTTCTAAGTTTAAAAGTAACGGGAAAAAAAAAAACCGATAAAGTAAAAACAAGCAAGAAAATGATTAAGTTAAATACTAAGCGATAAAATGACTAAGTTTAATACTAATCAAAAAATAATTAAATAAAATGTGATAAATTCAATAAAACTCTTGAAAAGCATATGTAGTGATAAAATGTAACTTGAGTGCGAAATTTGCTTACTGGAAAAAATTAAATAAGTTGATTTTTAAAATCCATGAAAATTTCTTAATGATAAGTGTTTATTAATGCTAAGAGTAAATTGATTCCAAGTTTTGAAATGAATTTCAGTAGAAGTTATTTTTCGGTAAGTCTATTTTTAAAATTTGCTGACATGAAGTTTTGATACTCGACTTATAATTTTAACATTTCTCGGGTTCTTCATTGATGTTTAACTTTTTTATGTGATGTGTTTTATTTTAGCGTAGGTAAAAATAATTAAATAAAAGTGAAATTTATAAATTGTAATGAAAATTCTGTTAATGAAATTAGTTGGTTGTAAAGTAATATTTTGGAAAAGCTGTAATGAATGATAAATAGTAAAACGCAGTAAGTAAAATAGTAAAGTATGGTAAAGTAAAATAAAATAGTCAGAGGGGATTTAATTCTTGAAAGTTGAAAATTTTGTTTTATTCCATCAAGAGTGTTTGCATGAAAAAAAAAATAAATAAAGGAAAATATGATTAACTTAAATATCGATGATAAAAAATAATTATTAGAGTTAATTAAATGAAATGCGATAAATTAAATGAAACTCATGAAAAGCATATGTAGTGATAAAATATAACTTGAGTGGGAAATTTGGTTACAGTAAAAAATTATTTAAGAAGATAATTTTTAAAATTCATGAAAATATTTGATAGTGATAAGTGTTAATTAATACGAAGAGTAAATTGATTGTAGATTTTGGAAAATTAAATGGATAAATGTATAAAAATAATAACGTATGTGATAATGTAAAATAATAATAATGAAAAAGAATCAAAGACGATTAAATGAATCTAAATCGTAAATGAGTTGCTATTTTAGTAAACTCAAACTAGAGTGAAAAGCATTTTAGTAGGAACATGTTAAAATCTCTTGTGCTAAGAAAAATAAATAACTTTTAAGCATAATTTCGTAACTGGAATAAATGTATGATAAAATGATTAAGTTAAGTATTAATGAAAAAGTAATTATTAGAGTTAATTAAATGGAATGTGATAAATTCAATGAAACTCTTGAAACGTATATGCAGTGTTGGAATGTAACTTGAGTGCGCAATTTGCTTACTGGAAAAAATTAATTAAGTTGATTTTTTAAAATCTGAGAAAATTTGTTAATGATAAGTGTTAATTACTACTACGAGTAAATTGATTGCAAGTTTGACATGATTGCAAAAATTGAAGACATGATAACGTTTTGAAAAATTTGAAGGTTCGATTCCTGTCACTACTTGTGAAAAATTTCTAAGTTTAAAAATATCGGAAAAAAAACGATAAAGTAAAAACAAGCGAGAAAATGATCAAACTCTAAAATATACTAAAAAAAATCGAAATCACGAAAAAATAATCTAAGTCTGAAATGCTTGAAATTAGTTAAAGACTAAAAAGTTAAGAAAATAGTTAAAGACTGAAAATAATTGAAAAACGCTAAAATAGTGAAAAAAAAAAAAAAAAATCAAAGTGCTAAATGACAGGAAAAAACGTTAAAGTTCAAAATGTGTGAAAGAATATTTAAGTTAATTATTTCTTCGAAAATTTAACAAGTAAGAAAAAATATTTTGTTGTATGAAAGTTAAAAAAAAATTAGTTAAGAAAATTATTTCTTCGAAATTTTTACAAGTTAGAAAAAATATTTGTCAATTTGACAAAGAAAAAAGAAATTAGTTAAGAAAATTTAACAAGTTAGAAAAAATAAAAATGATAAAGTTTGAAATGCATGAAAAAAAAAATCAAAGTTTAAAATATATTTCAAGTCCACAAAGCATTGAACCAAATCTAAAATCTCGAATGGGTTGTATTTAAATAAATCTTTACTTAAGTGAAAACTTTGTTATTATGAAAAATAATAATAATGATGATAGTTTCAATTATGAGCTGAAATACAGTTAATGATATGCCATGATTAGTACTAAAGAGTGAATTAACTGATGGTTTTAAAATTAATTTAATTGTAATATTCGTTGTCATGGTACAGATTCACATTAAGACTGAAAGAGTAATGAAAAATATAGCATAGTGGTTAGCATACGTTTTTGCTAACTCAAAGTTTGGGTGTTCGATTCCCGGCCGCCACATTCTGTAAAAATAAAAATTATTAAATTCGCAGAAATATTCAAAAGTCCGGAAATAAAAAAATCAACCTCTCAATAGATGGCGCCACGAACGTTCTTAAAAGTTGCCATCCAAAAGTTAAAACATAGCAACAAGTGTTGCCAACTGAAAACTAAAAAACTCTGGTTGTCATAACAACCAAAAACTTTGACGTTGCCATTCAAAAAGTGAAAAACCTCCTAGTCTTCTATGACTAGAAAAAAAAAAAGTATTCAAAAACGCGCGAAAACTATTCAAAAACGCGCGAAAACTATTCGTAACCTTTCACGGTAAAAACGCGAGCGAAAACGAGGAAGGGCGAAATCACGGGAAAAAACCCTCGTCACCTTCTTCAAGTTCGAGGCGCAACCCCAAGGTCAGAGGGGGAGTGGGAGGCGATGTTAACACCGCAACACCGCCTCCTGGCGTTCAACTGTCCTTTTTACACTACTTTTACATCGAAATTAGCATTGATTTCCCCCAAAAAAGGGGCAAAAGACCCCTTTAGAAACACCCGAATGCAACCAAAAGGGGAGGTGCACAACTAGACTCCACTAGGAGTCTACGTACCGAATTTCAACTTTCTAGGACATATTGTTTGTGAGTTATGCGAGATAAATACACACATACACACATACGCACATACATACGGACGTCGCGAGAAAATTCGTTGTAATTAACTCGGGGGGTCGTCAAAATGGATATTTCGGGTGTCTGTAGGTTCCTAGGCATATATCCACGTTTGGTCGAGTCGAAAAAAAAAACTCAACATTCATTCGGACGTGAGAAAAATGGAAATTAAGGCCGATTTTTGAGTGAAAATTTTTTCACGAATACAATACTTCCTTTTTTGTAAAAGGAAGTAAAAAGAGCTAGAGACGCAGTCATAACATCTACTGAGAAGGAACATTGGGCATCATTGAAAACAATTCTAAAACAGAAAACAAGAAAAAAAATTACAATGCTGCCTCCTAATTGTCAAATCAACTAATCAAAATGTTCCAAACAAATTTTTTTTTGAGGTCACAATGACTTCCGGTGACTTCCCATGTGGGGAGGGAGCGCAATTTCTTTAGTTAGCCAGGGGCGCTCGACCCCATAGTTACGCTACTGCAGCTGTTTACTCTTCCATGACAAAACTCGTAAAAATTTTATTTGGTAGACACCAGCATTATAAAATTTAGTACAATGTTTGTGAAAAAATTTAAGGAAGGTCAGATTTGATTAAAATACGCTTTGCGACTTGAACAAAATAAAAATCGCACTCACCCTCTTGAAGAAAATTGAAATTATTTCAAGCATTCATTATAACTGGAACAATATGGAAAACTCGCTGCCACTCTAAGAAAAAATAAGGAAGAAACACGAGTAGCAAAGCTTTTTAAAAAATGTTTTGAAGTGTACATTTCCAAGTTTCGAACTAATTTCGCAGCAAATTTCAAGGCTGTTGGTGCTAAGGGAGCTCCTCTGGGCCGAGCAAAACTTGGAAAAGTTGTTTTCAAAATCATGGTATATCACCAAATACGTCTATAAATTGAGCAAACCTAACCTGGCAGGATTGTGAAGGCTTCGCTGTTACTAATCACAGCATTACAAAGCTGTCAGATTAGGTATGACTCAAACGTACATTTTGTTCTGTAGTTCAGTGCTTCAACTGATTTTAGCCTAGGACTTCCGTTAAATTAAAAACGGGTCTGGGAGATTCTCAAATTAGGTGACTTCTTTAAAAAATAAAATCTTTAAAAATATTATTGAAAGAAAATGTTTGAAAAAAAAAAAAAGAAAGGGCTTTGCTATTAAATTGCCTTGCATGCTTTACTTGTAGTCAGCCTCAGTTAATATTTAAATGTTCACTTTTCTTTTTTCATTAACCATTTGTCATTGACATGGGCAGAAAAATCCATGCTTTTGACAAAATTTCAACTAAAGTGAGATTATAAACCAAACAATAATTGCAACACAAAATTCCTTTCGGCGGCATCCAAAGGTATATATACAGGGTGTAACAGTATAGCGTTTACAAACTTTCAGGACAGATAGAGTGCAACTAGACGATGGGAAATCACAGTAATGCATGGTTGGAAACGCTTTCCTGACGCGATAGTGACGACACAAATCACAAGAAAGACAGGACACAAATAAGAGGAGAAAATATGTTTATTATTTTTAATACTTAAAAAATACTGGTAAGTTTTTGCCTGGTGTACACGCTGGATGTTGCTACGTAAACCGAAGCATCAGGTAACGGTGCATTCGCACACGCGGTTTTTTTTACATCGGGAAGTCCAAGACACGCCCGGAATTTTCGCCTCACGTTCGATCTTAATGCATCGGAGATGTAAGGCATGTATCACGGCCCGGGGTCGTGATTTCGAACACCTACTTTGATGACGATCGTTGGCTCCTTAATATTCTTTTTTCTTAGTTTTTAGCTGTACTGAGGATAATAAACGTGTTTTCTTCTCTTATTTGTGCCTTGTCTTTCTTGTGCTTTGTGTATTACTATAGCGTCAGGAAAGCGTTCCCGACCATGCATTGCTATGTGGTTTCCCATCGTCTAAGTGTATTCCATCTGCCCTGAAAGTCAGTAAACGCTGTACTGATGCACCCTGTGTATATATACAAATCAATGAAATAAGAATATAATTACAAAATTATCATGAAACTTACTGTCTGACCACGGATTGTATGGAAAGACAAACATCCGTTTTACAGTCGGAACTGGACGAATCTACTAGTTTTTACCGATGTCAGCTTTTGCAGAAGCAGAGTCTCATTTAAATGAGCGGAATACGCGCATCAGATTTTTACTTTTCCCCCTCATTCACATAGATTCGTCTTATCTGGACGTGTGAAAATTCCATGCAATTCGTGGTTGGACAATACTATCAATTTTTACGACGTGACGTGGAATTGATGTAATCCAGGCCCAGTATTTATCAGTTACGAAGCCCAGTGTTACTCAGCCAGTACAGCCAGTACTCAACTGGGCTTCAAAATTCTCAAGTGGAAATGGTTATCCACCGATGGTCGTACCACATGAAAGAATAGATGCCAGTCGCAAGAGAAGTGCACTTGGCTTGCAAACGATGAGGAAATACTACGCAGCTTCATCATAATTTATATATATATATATATATATACAGGGTGTCCAAAAAGTACTCGGCATATTTCAAAAATTCATAGAAAAGCTACAAATTGTCGTATGAAAATGCGGTTTGTGCCATAATACTTCACAAGTTCAAAAATGTTTTTTATGAACTGTTTAAAAAAAATACAAAAGAAAAAAAAGTAACCACTGTATCGTCAGTGTAAGAAAACTAAATGTCATGTGTGGTGTTTAATAATTTTATTAAACAGAAAGAAATACCTTGCATTTTCGGAGTTCAATGTGTGCACCGTTTGTGATAGTGATGGCATAATCGAGAACTTATGATAATCGATACCTTTGGAATCGAATACTTCTCATATTCGAGTATATTGACAATCGAGATCTTTCGAAACCGAGATCTCGAACGATTGATAATTGGGATATTTTGAAATCGAGAACTCGAGCTATTGCAATCGAGATCTTTCGAGATCGAGAACTCGACCTATTGCAATCGAGATCTTTCGAGATCGAGAACTCGAGCGATTGACAATCGAGATCTCGAGATGTGATAATCGAGAACTCGAGATGTGATAATCGAGAACTCGAGATGTGATGATCGAGACCTTGAGATGTGATGATCGAGGCCTCGAGATGTGATGATCGAGACCTCGAGATGTGATGATCAAGAACTCGAGATGGGATGATCGAGAACCCGAGATGCGATAGTCAAGTTCTCGAATGATCTTGAATAATCGAGTGGTTCGATTATGAGAACTCGATTTTGCCCATCACTAGTTTGTGGACATGGGATGACCTTGAGCACCCTTTAGATGTGGTTCGAGCAAACTACGGTACGCGCAATGAAGGGTTTCTATTTAATAAAACAATTAAACACTTCACATAACGCTTATTTTTCTTACTGTGACAATACAGCGATTGCTCAAAATGACACTTTTTTCTTTTTCTTTTTTCCCCTCTTTTTTTTAACGATATCATAAAAAATATTCCTGAACCTGTAAAGTATTATGGCACAAACCGCATATTCATACGACAGTTTGTTGCTTTTCTATGAATTTTAAAAATGAGCCAAGGACTTTTCGGATACCCTGTCTTACTCAAATAGTTGCCAAGAGACAATCCTCATAAATAATAGCCAATGATCGAGTAACCCGCGTATTTCAACAATAAAACCCACGCCACGGCATGATAATTTGATGATAAGTTTTGGTAATGTTTAACATACAGGGAAAGGCTTTATTATGACAAGGCTGAACTCGATCCGGTAACTTAACAGTTTTAATGCAAAGGCTGATTTCAGGGAAATGAAGAAACGAAAACAATGAACGCTATCTACTGGATTTTAGGGTTCATCCACTGGTGTTAGAGTTTACAATTTCAACTATCAAAATGTCACCAAACAGGCAATTGCTTTGTTTAAATGTAGAAGCAATTCCCACCCGTCATACCTTGACGGGAGACTTTCTAGATGATAAATAATAGTCGCTAATAATTAAATGCATTCGTTTTTCTTTTACACAAACAAATCGCCTCTCAAGGTATGACGGGTGAAAATTGCTTACATTTAAACAAAGCAATTGCCTGTTTGATGATATTTTCATCGTTGAAATTTTAACCTCACAATTCTAGAGGATTAACCCTAAAATCCAGTAAATAGCGTTCGTTGCTGACCACTTTTTCGTTTCTTTATTCGCCTAAAATTAATCTTGCCAGTAAAAAAGTTAAGTTACCGGATCCGGTTTACTCTTTTCAAAATAAAGCTCTCCCTGCGTGTCAAACATTACCAACAAATATTATCAAATTATCATGCTGTGGCGTGAGTTTCATTGTTGGTGACGTCAGGAGCGTTACTCGATCAGTGAATTGGCTATTATACAAAGGAGGATTACTTCTATTTTTGTTTCTTTGAAAACAAACTTACAGGTATCCAGCAATAGCTTTATGTGTTTTTATACTGATATGTAATTTTCTATCTATCTCTCTCTCTCTCTCTCTCTATATATATATATATATATATATTTTTTTTTTTTTTTTGAGCAATCACGATTGCTTATTGCTTTCATTTGACTGTTTTTGGCGTCCTATCATTTTATTTTCCCACCGCCACCCTCCGCACCCTGTCACCGTCGACCGGCTCCTCACGATGCTGCTCCTATAGCGAAAGCCGTCTGCAGGTTGCATCCATGTCCTACACGCACGCGCACACATACACAACTACACGCACACTTGCACACACACACAAACACACACATACACATACACGCACATACACACACATACACCTACACACATACACAAACACATACACACACGCATACATACAGCACCTACACATACACACACACACACACACAAAAAGATACACACACATACACATACACGCACATACACACACATACACCTACACACATACACAAACACATACACACACACACACAAAAAGATACACACACATACACACAACTACCCACACATTCATGCCTGCAAAAAGACACAAACACATATGCCTACACACACATACACATACCCCCCCCACACACATTCATAAACACAACTACCCACACACTTATGCCAGCACACAGACACAAACACACATGCCTACACACACATACCCCTACACACAAACACACATACGCCAAACACACAAACACACACGCCTACATACACACACTCGTGATTGCGAAAAATATAATTTCAATTCAATATGTCAAAATTCAAAATTTTTTGTTTTCTTTGACCTGGTTTGCTACGTATTTAGTTTAACCTAAAGTTAAAGGTGTAAACTCTTTCACTACTAACCATTGTTCCCAAATGGGATTTAATGAAATCGGCTCTTTTCTTCTCTGGAACTACATAAGATAAATTAATCTATTCTTCAAAAAACAATCATTTCTAAAATACTTAAGAACTCTCTGAATTTCACAAAGCTTAAGTCTTGGAAAAATATACATTCAGTTTTACGTAGATAAATGCCGTAATTATAGTGAAACGTTCACTAATTATTGGTATCAGTTACATCACACTTCGCATTAGAATAGACTAACGTGACAAGACGTGGAGTGTTAGAATGAATAATGTTCTATTTCGTACCTTCAGCATCAATTAGTACAGCATGACTGAACTTCCGATACTCGTTCTGTTACATCAGGTTCTTTGAAAAATGATTCTAGTCGAAGTACTTGGTGATATCGGAACCAACGTAATACAATAGAACTTGAAGAATTTTTGAGTTGTTGCTTAGTTACTTACCTATAGTCCGAAGATAGCAGACATGTTTATCTGTTGTGATTTATTTTTATATTTTCTTTAAAATGTGACATCTTGTTTTAAAAACCCATATTAGTTTTTGCACTTTTATCCAAACATAAAATTTTATGCGGTCCGACATACACTAGGGACTCCGTCCCCTGCTTGCTACGCTCGCCAACCCCCGTTCCCCACCTACTGGGGGGATTGGGTGGTGCATTACATATTAAATCCTTTTTCCCCATTTTTACTTTCATCTATATTTAATTTATGCAAGGTATAACCAAAAATCTTTCGACGAATAAAAAACACTGTTTCAGATTTGAACTTTGAGTGCAGAAATTCTGCGACACTTGTTCCAGTTTTACCGTAATTCCACCCATCACTAGTATTATTTTATGCAAGGGGAAATTACCATTTTATCAAGATTTACAGTCGGGATCAGTAGACATTTATTTGCGGTTGGTCTGGTGGTTGCGGGGTAAATCATTTATGTGCCGAGAAGGAAATATTAGTCTCGAATTGGACATTTAATTACCAGTTTCACTGTTCACTAAAATTATGTATGTTTTTTTTTTTTAGGTAGGAGAGGTTAGGTAGGGAACAGTTGTACCTTGGGACACTTTTCATATTTTAATTTTTAACGTCAATTATTTGAATCATATTTAAAATCTAAAAGTCACATTAAAATACCCCAACATACTTCTATGCAATATATATATTTTTTTTAAATTCAGACAGTTTGAAAATAAAATATTGCCAGTCATCTTTACTAATAATAAAGCGGAAAGTCTCTCTGTCTGGAGGATGTCTGTAGGATGTCTGGATCTCTGTGACGCTCATAGCGCCTAGACCGTTCGGCCGATTTTCATGAAATTTGGCACAAAGTTAGTTTGTAGCATGGGAGTGTGCACCTCGAAGCGATTTTTCGAAAATTCGATGTGGTTCTTTTTCTATTCCAATTTTAAGAACAAAATTATCATAAGATGGACGAGTAAATTACGATATTATCATAACGTGGAACCGTAACATGGGCACAAGCCAATTGGCGAGATACGAAATTATCATAACGTGGAACCCTAACATGGGTACAAGCCAATTGGCGAGAAAATTCACCATACATTATTTGTATGGTATACAGGCGAACCAAAAGACCTTTTAGTTTTTCTCTTACGGGCAAAGCCGTGCGGGTACCACTAGTTTATAAGAGTAAAAGCTCCAAGCTGTCCCAAGGTACAACGTCTTATTGTACCTTGGGGCACATCCTGTTGTACTGTGGAAAAGTCTTCACAATTCAGGAAACAGCCATATGCTTGAACTAATTTACACCAGAAAACAAAAATAATATTTTTTTTCATGGTAGTGAGCTAAATCATGAATAATTAATTATGAATAATGAATTATGAATTATTACCTACCATTTAATTTGTTTAAAAGACTAAATAGGATTAGAACATTGTTCCATGTTTATAAACATATATTAATTATTAAGAACCATGCATGTGTTGTACCATGGAACGTGTCCTAAGGTACAAAATGTTCGGCTGTCCCAAGGTACAATCGCCACGTGGTTTAAGAAAAACCAAAATTATGGTTAATCTTCATACACTATCATCATTTTCCCGTAAGCAAAATATTTAAAGCACTTCTCTTTTATAAGAAAATAAAATTCAGTTGATTAAATTTACAAATACAAAGACAGAAAATGAAATTAAAATAAAGAAAATATTTACTTTGGAGACACATGGAATTTTCTTTCTTTCACAAAATCGTCAATTTTACTCAATTGATGCTGATTTTTACTATGGCACAATTTAGTGGTGAAGGTTACTCAGTTTGAGTCAAAATGTTTCAGGAATATTTTTATTTACATTCTACCAAAGGAAGGGAAAATGTTTTTGATGTCGTGCTATCCATTTTTAGCATTAGTTTTGTACCTTCAAAAAAAAAAAAAAAAAAGGTGGAAAAATTTCACTTTTATTTTGTATGGGGCGAAGTGAAAAAAATAAATATTTTTCGAATAAACTACATTTTATTTGATTATTAAAAGTATTTTCCTTCAAATGGATGAATAAATAAACAAATAAATGTGTAAATAGTAAAACAATAAAAAATAAATCAAGAAATATATGCGAGTAAATAATAAATGGATAAATAAAAAGTAAATTAATGAATGGAGGAATGTAAAAGGAGTTAATTACTGAATACGAAAATAATTCGATGGATAAATTAATAAGTAAACGAAATGAACTACTTCATGACGTCAGGAGTGTTACTCGATCATTGGCTATTATATATATAAAGATTTCTTAAACGTTTTTCATTTTGTGTTTCCATGGTTACGTTTTTAAATTCATCGTTTCTTTCTTCATTTCTCATTTTAATGTCTGTCGCCATTGTTTGGAAGGAAAATTTTGCATGATGTTTTTTTTTTCTTTTATTTAAGCCTGGTTGTTGAATATAGGTCACTTGACACAATTTTAGTTTCGAATGTAGACCGGGCAAAGCCGGGCAACGCAGCTAGTTTTAATTATAAAACTTTAATTTTTGTAATAACAAAAACTATTTTTGATAAACCACAAAGTATATCGATACGTATACCAAATTTTGAAAATGACAACAACGTGGATTATCTTTAAAAAAGCACAAATGAAACATTTTGCTTATTTTATAACATTTTTTTTTATTTTTCAGGGAAAACGTAAAATACGGTAAGTTCTTACAATCTGAGTTAAATTAACATTGCTAGTATGTCCGGAAAAGCTGGGACCTGATGGGGAAAACGTACAATATGGGAAAGACGCAGATTCGGGGGTCGTGAAATCTGGGTTTCACTGTATTTCATTCTTTTCTAAATAAAATTCGCAAATATGAAACGGAAAAGAGACATTGTAACATCGCATGATTTTCGATATGGAACATTGAACGGTTACAGCGGGCCACACGTATCAGCTTTGGGGGCCGTATGTGTCTATCGAGTCATAGGTTGTACCAGGGACGTGCACAGAAATTTTAGCGCCGTCACAAATAACTTTTACGGGCCCCCTCCATATTGTTTATCCCTACGTTCCTACATATATTTCACCCATCATTTAAAAAAAATCTTGGTCCCCTTTCAGACTCAGGCCCGGGGTAACAGGTGTCTCCCCCCCCCCTCGGATTGGGCACCACTGACCAAGGGCAGATCCAAAAAATGTTCAAGGAGGGGGCGATTATATTTTACTCTTTACTCTAAAGAACTTCAATTTCTAAAATTTTTCGAAGGGGTGTACTGAACCCCATCGTTTACCCTTACGTAATCAAAGGTGTCCTACACATAGGTTTCTTTCGAAAAATATCCAGGCGGAGTCCATGAACCTATCTCTAATATTATCTAAGATCGTGTAAAATTGAGGTTTTGAAACTTAAATTTCAAAAAAATCCTGTAGAAAGTTTTGCTCCCTATCTCACAGTAATAAGAGATAGGCTACAATTACGTTTCCAAGACGTCAATTCCGGAAAAATTTCGAGGAAACGTTCCCTTTCGCGTAACACCATCGAAGATTAAGTAAATTTACGTTTTTGGAACTTTAATATCGAAAATATAATTGAAGTAATTTCCTGTATCTCGGCTCAAGGAGGAGGCGATCGCCGGCTTCGTCCCTCCCTTGTATCCGTCCTTGTCACTGGAATACATATTTGGAATGATTTTGGTCCACATTTTGTGAATTATGATCATAAGCAATACGAGATGCATAATTAAAACTCTATTTAGTATCCTTGGTTTCCCACAGACTCATAAATTTTCCATAAAGTCACTTTGTCTAACCACCATAATAACCAGAATTGTCCCCGAAGCTCTGTCTTATTGACAGTTATGTCACGGAAACAGAGTTCCGTCAATTCGACCGAAGGGATTTCCGTGTTCCGGGGCGATGTTAGACAAGTTAAATTCTTGGTATAGAGCTTGTGAATCCTGCATACGTGACAATCGCGATTAATAATGTTAGACCATATTTATCAGTGTAGTCCCCATAAGAGAATGCAACATCTAATTGATGCGGCACTCTTTGTTATTTTTATTTCCTTTTACATAAAAGGAAGTATTGTATTCGCGAAAAAATGTTCACTCAAAAATCGGCCTTAATTTCCATTTTGCTTGTCCCCGAATGAATATTGAGTTTTTTTTTCTCAACCCGGTCACACGTGGATACATGCCTAAAAACGTATAGACACCTGAAGAATCCATTTCGACGATCCCCGAGTTAATTACAACGAGTTTTCTCGTGACGTCCGTATGTAAGTGCGTATGTTCGTATGTATTTCGCATAACTCAAAAACGGTATGTCCTAGAAAGTTGAAATTTGGTACGTAGACTCCTAGTGGGGTCTAGTTGTGCACCTGCTCTTTTGGTTGCATTCGGATGTTCCTAAGGGAGTCTTTTACACCTTTTTGGGGGGGGAATCATTGTTAATTTCAATGCAAACTCAAGTGGTGTTAGAATTTGGCAAACACTTGGCGTTTTTTAGCCAAGCTTTTGGTCGCCAAGTTTTTTCTTTTGTCAACTTGGCGACAAAATTTGCCGTTTTTTTAAAAATCTGGTTTCATTTTGGTCACTATTGGCGATATTTAGACAGTTTACCATTGAATCACATTAAACTGTCCGATATTGGGAAAATTAATATGCATATTTTTTTTTTTGCTGCAGTTCGCAACAAACTTGAGGTAAAAATATTTAAGTGTTTCTTTGCTTACTCCAAGATACTATGATCATTAAATTAGTGTAAAAG
Source organism: Uloborus diversus (assembly GCF_026930045.1). Taxonomy (NCBI): domain Eukaryota; kingdom Metazoa; phylum Arthropoda; class Arachnida; order Araneae; family Uloboridae; genus Uloborus; species Uloborus diversus. Next base: position 187,196,555 of record NC_072734.1, on the reverse strand, counting down.
GAAGTCATGTGATGCACACATAATCTCGTTTATGCTTGTAATTGAACGCTCCGTCTTGTGGTGCTAATGTTTCAATAAACTACTTAAAAATTACACTGTGAATTCAACTCTGCCAAACACTATGGAAAGAAGATACTATCGACAGCAAAAACACAGAGTATTTAGAACAAGTCTTTCAATAGGAATACAGTTATCCTATGGGCGAATAAACGGCAGTATCTGCAGAAATGAGTTTTCGAGATATTTGAAAAATGTGTGTTGGATTCAATACTAACATAAGGAAATGCTGGAATTAGATGTTTTTCCGCGTCTTTTTTCAGCGAAAACCACATGAGTGTGGTTTTCGCTGATCGCTGGTTTCGATATCGAAATAACTCCAAGGGAATGTTTCGAATCCCCCTTTCCTTAACATCATCGAATATCGTATAAACGTGCTTTTTTTTTTGGGGGGGGGGGGAACCTCAATTTCGAAAAAAATATCTGAACCTCATCTATTTCCGTAACACTACGCGAAATGGTCTATAATCGCTACCTTCTTTATGACTTAAATTTTGAAAAATGCCTGGGGGAAGGTCTCGAAACCTCTCCTCCTCAAAACATCTCCAAAGATCTTCTGAAATTGCCTTTTTTGAAACTTTAATTTCGATAGTCTCCGAGAAAGAGTTTCCAACGTCATATGAGGCAGTGAGAAGCAAAGGGACGTAAGTGGACATTTTCAAGTTTTGAATAAAACGCGTTTAAAGATTAGCTCCTAGGTAGGCTTTCATTGAAAAGTTTTCCTAAATCATGCTGTATAGCAGCATCTTACCAGGGCTACTAGTACCATCTCTTGCCCCAAGACAGAGGAGAGGTTCACCTACCATCTGTACTGGTTACCTCCAAATCTTTAATTTTGCCACTTACATCCCTTTGCTTCTCACTGCCTCATATGTTCCCGTAGCATCATTAAAGATGGCCTACACTTGCGTTTTTGGAGCTTCAGTTCCAAAATATTGATAGTACAGAGTCTCGCAAGGGAAGTCCTTGAATCCGGGTAATATGAGTACTAAGCAAAACATATTCTTAAAGATGCAGACTTATATTTTATTGCAGCAAAAAGCAATGCTTTGTAACAAAATTACACAGTACCGTTTCTCGCAAACACTTTATAATTTACAGTTCATCTGCAGAGGTGTCGGACTGACGCTCTGTATTGTTTGTTAAATTAGTACTGTACTTTATTTTACATAAAGGAGTTGTACGTTGAAACAAAACAAAAACCTGATATTTGGCGTATCTATAGCTACGTTTCTGCAACCATAATTTAAAATTAATATTTAAGTAACTGTTTTAAACCTTTGCAAATTTGATCCGGATAAACGCGGGCCGGATAAACAAGGTTCTACCGTATTTATCAGTAAGTTACCCCCCTAAGCCAGGGCTAAGGCAGAACTGCATGCAATATACCAGACATCACCCCCCGAGGGTCCCCTGTTCCTATCATTTCAATGACTAACCAGATGGAATATACCAGACATCAATCCCCGAGGGTTCAAGTAGCTGTCACCGAGGTGACTTAATTATCACATCCAGAGACTGCAGTTTTGTTCTTATTGGAACTCATCAATCTGGATTAGTGAATAACCCAATTGGAGGCAGATGTCATTCCATTGAAGTTGAGAGTGCCAACAAACTGGTAGATAAAGTGAATTTATCTCACCAGAGAGTGTCCGCACTAAGGAGTTCTAATAAGAACGAAACTGTAGTCTCACAGCTGTTTGGCGGGATTTCAGGGATTTTGGGATGTTTTGCCGTGAAACATCTGCGAGAAAATGGCGCAGAATTTAGCTATGTTACGACATAGACGGTGTTCTACCGATGTTTATGACTATTAAGACTTAAACTATAACTGTGGATAACAAACATTCAACCGTAACTGACATAATGTTGAAAACAAACGGGAGGGAATGGGAGTTACGCCCTCTTCCGGCCGACTCTGTTCATCTAATTTCACAATTTCTGTACGTTTCAAAAGTAAATAAACACTATTTATACCTGAGAAACTTCATCGAACTTTGTTGCCAATCGATACTGATTTTTCATAAACGTTTCTTCTTTCTTTTTCAGCATTTTGACTACAAAATACAGTTGTGGTAAAAAAAATTGCATCACCCGCGCCAAAAAGGGTAGGAATATCATCCCGACTACATTCAACGCACAGTCAAGCATCCCGTATCCCAGATGATTTGGGGATGTCTTTCTGATCAAGGAGTTGGTGGGCTTCACTTTGTGCAAGAAACAGTAAACGCTTAGGTGTATACTGGCATTTTGGAGGAGAAATTGCTTCCTATACTATCCGGGATCACTTTACTTCAGTTTCAAACGTCATTTTCCAGGATGATTCTGCTCCGTGACATAGGGAAAAACTGGTGAGTAACAATTTAAAAACCTTCACCCTGCCATTAGACTTAAATTGACATGGGGTTAAGTAATCTTTTTTTCTCTAAACTCACACGCAGGTTCAGAAATGGAAAAATGAGCATGGGGTCAGCAGTTTGCCTTGGCCCGGAAATAGCCCCGATCTACGTAAACAATGATCGGATTCCTGCTGTTAAATGTTTATTTCATAAGCAGTTTTGCAGAATTTCACATACATTCATCGGTCGACCTAAACTTCTCACATTATGCATTGTTGTGAAAATGCGAGGGTGATGCAATTTTTTTTTAACCTATCTAAAAGTGTCATTTAGATTAAAAATTACTATAAAGCATTTACCCTTTTGGCACTTGTTCTTTTGATTCACATATGCGCTTGGAGAAGAATGTCCGAATGAGTAATAATGTCCATAAAGCAGGAAGATAGTAAATAAGAAGAGAATGAATAGGCACTTGATGTTTCGAGACAAAAGCATGGAAAAAATAATTATTTTCCTATCTTCTTTTGATGGATCATGCAAATTAAAACGGAACCTAAAGAAATATAAAAACACTAAAGGTTTTAATAAGTCATACAAAAATAAATAAATAAATAAGTAAATAAATAAATAAAAATAAAAAGTTGAACTGTAATTGAATCGTTTATTTCAAGCACCAAACAAGCGACAAAATTGCTAATTTTAGGAAAACATCTATATCATCACATTAAATTACTCAATGAGGATTACAACAATGTTTATTGACAGAAATATACCTAAACATGTTTCCCTTCAAGTTTAAAACATTGTAATCCGTATAGAAATAAATTGTAATACGAAGGTAAAAACGCTTTTTCAAAATTTTAGAGTTAGTCGCTGACTGAACATGTTAAAGTAGTAGTAAGGCGTTCGCCACTAATGCCCAAGTTTACGTGTTCAAACCTGGCCCCAGTCGATTGAGTTTATATAGAACCGTCAACGTCCATGTTGTGCGATTATGCAGCAAGCTACAGCCCCTAGAGCATTTATTCATTTGAGTTTATTTCTTCAAGAGTAAATTAAACTCCTTGTGTAAATCCATAGCACGAGCCCGTGTACTTCCATCTGGTCGGAGGCTGAGCTTCGAAATTCTCACTTAAGCACAAATTAATTTTTCACACTCACAATTGGGTCATTTTCGAAATTTTAAAAGTATTTTTTTCTGAAAGAGCATACTTAAAAACATAAGATCAGACCATTTTTTAAATAATTTGACAAAGTTCAGTATTTTTAAAAAAAACTATTTTATTCGGTGCGCAGATTCAATTTCATTTTTTTACGTTTCTGCTCATGACATCACACGTGATGAAATGTCCTTAACTGACGCCACTAGCGCAGAGTAAAATATTTTGGCATTAAGTAAAGATTAAAATATTTTAGCGCAACAATACTATAATGAATTTCAAGTTTGCTTCAGAAAAGCCTTCATTAAAAATTCCCATTATGATTGCTATTCATATGAATATTTTACTTTGGAACATTTTTTTCAACAATGCGTGAACATTCAGCACGCCAATGGAGTAGCGCGCCAAAGTACATCACTTGCGACGTCATAAAGACTACGCGTCATTTCCAAAGTCGAATATAAAAAAAAATTAAATAAAAAATAACTTATGAGAAAAAAAGTTTTTTCTGGCTTCATGTTAATTTTTTATTATTTTATTTTATTTTTTTTGCTTATTTTATTAATTTCAGTGGCTAAAAGTAGTACTTTTGACTGAAGAAAAAACTCCATTCTTGAAAATATAAGATCTACACCACTTATGGTCCTAAATCTGAGTCTCCAATACGAGATCATACATTCTTCTGCCTGAAAACGCTACTTTTTGAGAGAACATTCCTTAAGATACAAATAAATCATTTGCGTTTGTTAAAACATGCACCTCCCAGTGCGGTAGAGAATGCCATAATTTAAGTATCAGGATCAAGATGGCGAAGTTGACGAGTGCGTGAAATTTCATGTGAATAAAGTAAGCAATCATGCTGAACTCTTAAAATTAGCATTAAGTTAGCTGAAACGTAAAAGCATATAACCATTAAACACGTAAAACCATGTTACGTGTTTAATGGTTATATGCTTTTAACCATTAAACGGGTTAAAAGCATATAACCATTATGCTTTTAACCCTCGTAAAAAGAGAAGCAACACTTAAAAACTATGAGAAAGTCCACTTTCTGCACAAAGAAGTAAAAATATTAATTTTTAAATAAGACATACAGTCGGACCTCCATATATCGAAGTAGCAAATTTCCGGGGAAAAAATCGATATATAGAAATTTCGATACATAGAAACAATCTTATTTTTTCTTAAAAATCTCTTAAAACATTAAAATTAAAGCTAATTTTCATGTATGAAATCCAATTTTCATTTACACGACCATCGGATTAAATGAAAGTCAATAATAAAAAATAAAAAAAAAATTAATTTGAATTTTGACATCTTGAATTTAAATTATGTTTTTCGCAATCACGAGTGTGTGTATGTAGGCGTGTGTGTTTGTGTGTCGGGGGTATGTGTGTTTGTGTGTGGGGGGTATGTGTGTTTATGTCTGTGGGCTGGCATAAGTGTGGGGGGTATGTGTATGGGTGTGTGTGGGGGGGGTATGTGTATGTGTGTGTAGGCATATGTGTTTGTGCCTGTGTGCAGGCAGGAATGTGTGGGTAGTTGTGGGTATGTGTATGTGTCTGTAGGCATATGTGTTTGTGTCTGTGTGCAGGCATGAATGTGTGGGTAGTTGTGTGTATGTATGCGTGTGTGTTTGTGTGTGTATGTGTTTGTGTGTGTATGTGTTTGTGTGTATAGGTGTATGTGTGTATAGGTGTATGTGTGTATAGGTGTATGTGTGTATGTGTTTGTGTGTATGTGTGCGTGTGTGCAGGTGTAGTTGTGTATGTATGCGCGTGTGTGTAGGACATGGATGCAACCTGGAGACGGCTTTCGCTAGAGGTGCAGCATCGTGAGGAGCCCGCCTGTCCACGGTGATGGTGCAGAGGGTGGCGGTGGGAAAAATCAAAGGAACGTCAAAAACAGTCAAATGAAAGCAATAAGCAATCGTGATTGCTCAAAAAACAGAAATTACATTTTTGCGCCTTTATACATCTTCATTCTTCGGCAATTCAACTTGATCCGCAACATTATTAGGGGATTTTCGTTTTGACAATGTAATCGAGAGAAAAGAAAAAAAATCAATATACTTTACTTAAATGATTTTTACTGCAGCTAAAAGGACTAGGAATGATAATCAACAGACAAAAGGGAAAACTTGAAACTGATTTTACAATGTTACTGGTTTAAGATTTGAAATAAACTGGAGGGAATTTAGGAACTCCAGAATAAAACAACGACCTATCTACACACTCCTCAACCCCAGGTTCCTTATGAGTTTCGTAGCAACCTTTAGTGAACGTAATTTTCTCCCCTAACCTCCATTTTTCATGAGACAAACAGTCTAAAGTGGAAAAAAAAAATCTACGAATGTCTCGAAAAAAAAAATCGATATATAGAAATTTTTTCGATATATAGAAACAATTTTTCTATGTAATGAACATAGAAATTTGCTAGGATTTTGATATATAGAAAATTTCGATATGTGGAAGTTCGATATATGGAGGTTCGACTGTAATTGCAAACTATTGCAGGTAAGTCAGTCGGAGGTTGCAAGGAAACATTTTTTTATATGCAAACAGATGTGAACTTACGGATATTAAGATTCGGATTTCTTTACACCGGTAAACTAACATCTTTTTGCATTGAAAAGGGGTCCTTTGAAACCGACACACGTGTTTGCAATTTTGTTGCAAATTTCTGCTTTTTTAACATTGTTGTTTATACTTTTACAAAAATGTATGTTAAAAAAATATTAAATTACGAAAAGAAGATGAACATATTGAAAGTGGTGAAAAAGACAGCAAATAATATTTCGACCGATAAAATTAAACAAATATTCAGTACAAGGGGGGGGGGGGAATATCCGTGCTTCACTCCGTCTCTCTCTCGCTAGTGATCGTGCAAAACCGGAATTTGCACAATGTCGACTTTCACCGGTGAGGATTCAACGGAAATATTTGGTCAAACGCCGATTTCTTTTGTTGGTGAATATCGATATTCACCGGCTAATGTCGACAGTTGTCGCATTTCGGACTTATACAGAAACATATATACACATAATTAGGGTTCGCCGATATATATCAGTCGATATATATCATGATATATATCAAGATGCTAGTGATGTGCCGGATCGTTAAAAAAATAGATCCGCGAATACGGATACCGATCATTAGTGTCAAGATCCGCGGATACGGATACGGATCTCGATTTTTTTTTTTTTTTTGAGCAATCACGATTGCTTATTGTTCTCATTTGACTGTTTTGAGGTCCTTTGATTTTATTTTTTCCCACTGCCACCCTCCGCACCATCACCGTCGACCGGGTCCTCACGATGCTGCTCCTATAGCGAAAGCCGTCTCCAGGTTGCATCCATGTCCTACACACACGCGCATACATACACAACTACACACACACAAACACATATACCCACATACACCTATACACACGCATACATACAGACACCTACACATACACACACACAAAAACATACACACAACTACCATGCCTGCACACAGACACAAACACATATGCCTACACACACATACACATACCTCCCACACACATATTCATACACACAACTACCCACACACTTATGCTAGCACACAGACACAAACACACATGCCTACACACACAAACACACATACCCCCACACACAAACACACACGCCTACATACACACACTCGTGATTGCGAAAAACATAATTTGAATTCAAGATGTTAAAATTCTAATTAGTTTTTATTTTTACCCAATTCAGCTATCCAAGTGTAAAATTTGTTACGGAAGGTATTCCTGTCAGAATAATGGTAGTTTCTTCAAAAAATGTCAACCGCGGCAAAAATATAATCAAGACTATGATTTACTCTTTAAAGAAATCTCGGTTAAAATTGAGGGAGAGTTAGAAGGAATGGGTCAGCGCTGCATTAATGCTTGGATGGAACGTGAAAAATTATTTCCAGCTTACTCGGTAGATGTAGGATACAGGAGCAAGAGTGTAAATCCGCTACTGGACAGGCTAGAAATAATTTTCCCATTTTATTTCAGCATAAATGCAGCGCTGACCCATTCCACCGAACTTCTCCGACCGACAAAATACAGAGCTGGGAACATCTTTACAAACAGTAAATAGAGAAATTATTGGTCTCACTTTTTTTAAAGGATGCCGAGAAAAACAAATATGAAGAATAACAGAAACCCCAAATCAATAACAAAAACTAATATTAAATTAAAAATTAAAAAAACAAAACATGTCCCAGAGAGCCGACCTCATATTAAGATGAATTTTGCGGGTCAGAACACACATTTGTTAACAAATATGAACAGACAGCAGGTAAAAATTTAAAATCATTGAGCTTTTTCTCTTTATCTTCCGGCTTTGAAATCGCTACCAATCACGCGTATTAAGGCTAAGAATTGCATTTAAAATTTACTTAACAAGATTATAGCTCCTACTGTATATAAGTTAGAAGTTTCAAATAAATATCAAACGCAGAAAACTTCGTTCTTCCAATTAGAGCCAACATTTTTAACGTACGGGTAAATTTTTACTACCATAATTGTGAAAAACGTTGAATCGGTTTTTAATTAATATCTCCGGTAATTAAAAACCCACAAAAACGAGGCCAAGCTAAGAACACTTTCGATCAAGTCACCTTTTGAACGAAAAATGAACTATCAAAATCGGTTCATCTGTTTAGGAGCTACGATGCCACAAAAAAGACACACTGATACACACTTTTAAAACTTATTTCGCCTTCCTTTTTGCAACCGGGGGGGGGGGGGGTAAAATTAGCTTCTGAAATGATACCTTATAATTTAAATAGGGAATAAAACCTAATTTAAACGGAATTTAAGAGTCTTTTATTCAAATATTTAAAAAAAATTTAGAATAGAAATGATCCGTTTAAGTTCCGTCGAAAAAGTAACGGATACGGATACAGATCTTTATTTTCCCTCGGATATCCGCGGATACGGATACGGATATCCGGAACATCACTAATCAAGATATATATCCGATATTTATCTTGAAAATATCATGATATTTTGATATTTATTTTTTCAGCTATGGTATTTTGAATATAAAAGTAGGTAAATCATAGTAATTTTCTTTATTTATTACTAAAAATAACCAAAACGTTATTTACTATATTTTATAATGTATAATACATCATTAATATAACTAAGTAATATAATATTCCTTTTTTACTTGTGTTTTATATTCATAAAATTATTAGTAATGTAACAATTTTAATTGACATTAAAAGTGCCTAGTTAAATATTAAACGTTAGTCAGAAAAAAAAGAAAATGTCATATAACTGTGTAAGTAAGGAAAAATGAGTAAAACAGCTAATACTAAATTAACTCCATTAAAATAGATAAAAATGTAAAATAAAATATTAGGCATAAATAATGAAAGAAACATTACTTTCAAGCTTTATTGTAAAAATAATATATTAAAATAAAGAGTGATTAAAGTTTCTCATTTAGTATTTTAAAGACTAGTTTGTGCTGATTGAAAATATCGGATAGATATCAAAATATCCGATATCTATCAAAATATCGGATATTTTCGAAAATATCCTGATATTTTCGGTTCATGCACATAATACAAATGGAAATTGGTGAAAATTTTACGGCAGCGCAGGTTGCTTAGTCATAGTTCACGAATTTCTGACATGCCAAAAAAAGTCAGTTTAGATTACTTATGTCACCTCTAATTCAAAAAGCAGGAATGTTTATTTTCCAAAAGAAAAAGATGGTTTGAAACCAATTTAAATTAAATCTGCATTATTTCTTTCATCAACAACCCAAATATCACGGGGAACGACATCCCCCCCCCCCCCAATCTCCCAACTACATCACTCTATACATGTTATTATATATCAAGATAGACAAATTCACTTTCTAAAAATAACATCAAGAACGATTTACTTGTATGCTCCAAATCAATTTGTGGACGATTGTTGAAATTCGAACTAACAAAGACGAAATGTATTGGTTCTCTTGGACGTTCGAACGCTTCTAATGATGAAACCGAAAACGCAGCTGACTTCTCCACGTGCTGTGACGACAGAGGTGAACTAATCGATGTCTGAAACGTGAGGCTTTCTTGGGATTCACCCCTTTTTTTTCTGACCAATCATTGATGGGATAATCATTTTTGTGGCAAGATTCTTGCTGTCGTTAACCTTTCAGTAACTATCGTTTAATGCCATGAATGACGGACGATTAAGGAATCTTTTTTTATACCATGTCTGCGAAGATTTTTTTTTTCTCACGGAGTTTATGTCTGCGTTAAACAATTTGCTTGTTCCGTGAGTCATTTAAGTTGTCAAGACTTCGATTTACTATTTTTATTCGGAAAATGTGGTTTATCTTCCTTAATAATTCAAGAACCTACTGTTGCTTTTTGTTTTGACATCAGTTACTTTTAATCATGATATCAGTTTTTTTTTAATCATACTAGGAGAAAAGTCATTTTGTTGGCTCGTGTTCTACCATTATGGGTATCATGAAATTGTTTTTTAAGCAATTTCAATTCTCTTCTAGCCATTTTTATTCGGTATGAAGGAATATATTTTACACCAAGGACGGATCCAGATAATGTTTAAGGAGGGGGCGATTGTTTTTTACTTTTCACTCTTTGGAACTTCAATTTCGAAAAACTTAAGAAGGAGTGTACTGAACCCCTGAACCCCATAGCTTACCCTTATGTAATCAAAGGTGTCCTACAGTTGTGTTTCTTTCGAAGAATATCCAGGGTGAACCTTTGAACCTAGTCCTAATATTATCTAAGATTGTCTAAAATTAAGATTTTAGAACTTCAATTTCGAAACAAAAAATATGAAGACAGTTCCAGTCCCTTTCCCCAAAGTAACAAGGGATGGGCTACGATTGCGTTTTCAAGACTTCAATGCCGGAAGAATTCCGAGGAAGACATTCCTTTCTTCTAACGTCATCGAATATTATGTTAAATTGTGTGTTTGAAACTTTAATATCGAAACTATACGCAAAGAAAGTTCCTGACTCTCGGCTCAAGGAGGGGGCGATCGCCCCTCCCTTGTATCCGTCCTTGTTTCACACATACAAACAGACTTGTAGCCAGGAATAAAAATTAGGTCGGGCATCTCAGATATTGTAGAGTGGGCATAATAAAAGGAAGTGTGTGGGAGGGAGAAGGGGAGAAAAGCAACTTTACTAGGGATGTGTAGGGAGCACCAGGTGCTATGAAAATGGTTTTTATTTTTAAAGCTATTTTTAATCCCATTTAAGTTTTCTGTACCTCAGAAAACTTAAGCCTCAGTACCTCAGAGTCAAAAGGAAATGAGTCCAAAAACGGCGATTTTCGGTTTTTTCTGCATTGTATGCAGTAGAGTATTCCGAAAAAGTCATACAAACGTATTTCTTTTTAAAAAATCCTTTTCAATTTTTTACCAGAGTTAAAAGAGCGCTCGTCCCATCCTTTGCATGTAAAAGAAAAAAGTTTTTCTTCCCTACTGTAAAATTATTCAAGGTGACTTACGTTCCTCTGGCTCTGAGGTACAGAATTTATAGTTTATCCACAGGGTGTTCCGTTTTAACCTGCAAAACCTTTATTTTCGCAACCGTTAGTCCTAGATCTATACTTTCAATTGCAAAAATGCTCAAGATCAGATGCAGAGTTAGGATATTGAAAGTTTGAAACAAAAATAAAATTGAGCCAAAAAATACAAAATTTTTAAATTAATTAATTATTAGTTCCTTAAATATTTTTAAAGTTTTTTTTTTAAATTTTCCGAAATAGTTTAATTTGATAAGTTTGTAAGCAATGATAGCTTGATATAAAATCATTTGTTTCAGGATGAAAAAGCCTCCAGCAAAACTCACGCATCCTTTTAGAACTGTTTAAAAACAGTAGTACGGGAAAAGCTTGATATAAAATGATAATACACATAATATTCTACACATCTGTTGTTTCGCTTTATGTACTTAATTCTTGTAATTTCATACTTCTATGTAGTAAAATGAAAACAATGTTTGCAAGATTATTTCATAACCTTTATTTATTTTTTTTTAACTTCACCTAACTAATCTTACAATGTAACCAGAAAATATATTCTTAGCAAAAAAAATTTTAAACCAACGTTTGCAAAAAAAAATTCTTAAAAGCGAATGCATTTATATTGAAAATTCTAACTTGAACTTGAAAATATCCTTATTTTTGCGTACTATGCGGGAAGCTAAATGCCGCATGAGAGCAAAACCTTTCATTTGACGATAATTCCCGGCTTTATTACTCACAATTTTTAACTTGAAAAAAGTTTAGCATTTTTTCTGTTATTTAAAAAAAAATCAGAAAAAAGGTTTCTTTTGACGAAAATTATAAACTTTAGGCCTTTTGCGGGACACCTAAATATTTTTTTATTTGAATGAATTTTTTTGCGTAGTATGTGGGTCGGTAGTGGCTTTTTTTTTTATCAACATGACAAATTGAATTTTGAAAAAAAAAAAAAGTTTTTTTCGATACACCTTAAGGCACTGCTCAGTGTACCACTTAGCTTTGACTGTCTTCTGTGTGTCCGAAACGACACTCTCTACAATTCCGCTCGATTTGAGAAATACAGCGATCATTTTTTTCTTTACAGATCGAGATTTTCTGACAATTACAGGTGTACCCTCATCGTCAAAGACCCAAACTTTGTTTTGAGTCTTAGTAGGCACATTGTAGTGCCAAGTCTCGTCACCTGTCACGATGTGTTTCACGTATTGAGATTGTCCATTATTAAATGCTTTCAGCATCTTTTGCTGCCAAGTCACACGATGGGTTATTTGCTGTTCCGTCAGACTATGGGGCACTCAAAGACACCGAAGTTCCTTTACCTTTCAATGGTCTCTTAGAATCGTATGAATTGCTGTGCACAGGTCCTGGGTCTGGGGCCCCATCTTCCTAAAGGGTCCCAAATTACTTAAAGAATTATTCATAGCATTACAACTATACAAAAAATACAAGTATTTTTAAAATAATGATTTGTTAATTGGAAAAAAAACTTTCTTAAAGGCGAACTTTTATTAATTCGGCCAGTAGGGAATTTACCATGTCACAATTATGAGAGGCCCCGAAAAGGATTCATAAATGCACATGATAAATGATTAACATAGTTCTGTGATAGACAAAGAGGTGCCCCAAAAATGCATTCCGATGGATCCCAAGCCTGTCAATCAACCACTACATTCCACTATAGAGTCCTCAGGGGTCTCCAAATTTTTGTGGGCCTAGGATCAGTTTTAGTTAGTCGGACCTTGGTTGTGCATGAAGCTGTAAGGTCTCCTTTATTTGTTGATACGTCACTAACCAATCTTCATCAAGCATTTTCCTCACAGCAGATACAGTGCTGGTAAAAAAATTGCATCACCCTCTCATTTTCACAACAATGGGATTATGTGAGAAGTTTTGGTCGACCGATTAACGATGAATGTATGTGAAATCCTGCAGAACTTATGAAATAAACATTTAACAGCAGGATTCCGATCATTTTTCACGTAGATCGGGGCTGTTTCCGGGACAAGGCAAACTGCTCATTTTTCCATTTCTGAACCTGCGTGTGAGTTTAGAGAGAAAAAAAGTACTTAACCCCATGTCAATTTAAGTCTAATGGCAGGATAAAGGTTTTTAAATTGTTAGTTTCCAGTTTTGCAGTATGGCACGGGGCTGAATCATCCTGGAAAATGACGTTTGGAACTGAAGTAAAGTGATCCCGGAAGCAATTTCTCCTCCAAAATGCCAATATACACCTGAGCGCTTACTGTTCCTTGCACAAAGTGAAGCTCACCAACTGCTTGACCCGAAATACATCCCCAAATCATCTGGAATACGGGATGCTTGACTGTGTGTTGAATGCAGTCGGGATGATGTTCCTCTCCTTTGCGGCGCGGGTGATGCAATTTTTTTTTTACCACCACTGTATGTTTTCCTCTGTTCTCGACCTTCTTTCTCTCTCAGCGTCTTCCAAATTGAAAATGTCGCTTTCAAATTATCTGTACCACCTGAATATAGTCATAAGGTGTGGACAATCATTATTCGAGGCAAGCGTCATTTCTTCTATTCGTCGATCTATACTTAAAATATGTGCGAAATTATGTCCCAAAACTGCTCTTACTTCACTATGTGACCACGATGCTCTTAGCACGCTCTTTAATCTATCACTGCTAATAAACATGGACATACATAAAAAGTAGTCGAAAACTTTGTACCGCATAGTGAATAAAATATGACAACGTATATAAAGTACAAATTGAGAATGGAAAAAGGTTTTTAAAACATGGTCATGTTTGAACACGCATTTGCTTGCGGCCTTCTGGGTCCTTCTGTTTAGTCACAATTGGTGATTGCAATCTCGGGATACCGGTATACCAAATACCGATATTTCAAGCAATTTCGTAATACCGGTACTTGCTTACGTAAAATACCAGTATTTTCTTTATTAGCTGAAAACAATAAATATTTTCAACGAAAGACCTTTTAACTTAATTCTCAAATATTTGCTTTTATTTTAAATGTACAATTCATTTTCCATGATGCAGATCCAAAATCAATCTATTGATGCAAAAATTTGGCTTCAAAAGCAGGAACTAATAGAATATAATTAAACAAAAGTAACGGAAAGATTACAAAATAGTATTGCCATTACTAAATGGTGAGATGAATCGCATGTTTCTGTGCTTTTGTGCACCATGTTTTTATTTTTTCCAATTCCCTGATCACTCACTTTCCCTTTTGTGAAAGTTAATTTTGAGTTTAATTTTGAATGAATTTGTTCTATGCATAATGTATTCTAAGTATAAATTGCAATAATACTTTATGAGTTCTTTTTTAGTTGTTTGTCTCAACTGTACTAAATTGTGACAAAAACTTTTTCTTGTTGGCATAACAAATGGTAATTTTTGGTCACCAGTATTGGTTTGTTGTTCTGTCTCGCTATTTGGCTTTATACTTTGCAAGATAGTATTTAGAAGTTATATAGTGCCTTGAAATTTTCAATTGAAACGTATTTTCAGATATTTACATTCTTATAATTGTAAAAAATTTTGAAAAGAAAGCGAAAACGAATAAGAGAAACTTACAAGATCAAATTTAGTCAAGTTTATCGTAAATTTCAAACCAAAGGGCTGATAAAAAGCAAACACAAGCCTCTCCTGCTCAAGAGAAAACGATGTATATATTGGAAAAGTATCGTCTATCGGCAAGAAATTACAACTAGCTATAAATTAAATATATATATATATATATATATATATATATATATATATATATATATATATATATATATATATATATATATAATACACACAATTCAAAAGAAACACACCCGCACACGCAAAAGTATTTATCCAAAAATAACATGCAAGAGAACGAATTATTTGAAGATGAAAGGTGTATCGCGCAATGTTAACAGTACCACCGACCTGTGTGATTTCAATACGATACAATACAATACAATTGGCGACCAGCAACAGGCTCTTGGTCCAGCTAGGCTCGTCCTAATCAATTTATTAGTCCCCAATGAAGATGAATGGCCCTTTTAAAGCTATCTACCCCCTTGCTCATGACCACCTCTTCCGGTAAGTTGTTCCAAGTGCCCACAACCCTACTAAAGTAGTTGTTTTTCCTTATTTACAGGCTAGCCTGAGATTTGAATAGCTTAAAACAATGACCCCTCGTCCTGCTTTCGGTGCAAAAATTTAATCCATAACATAATTCATTTTGATAAATTTAAATAACTGAATCATGTCCCATCTGAACCTCCTTTGCTCCAGGCTATACATATTAAGCCCATTAAGTTTAGTATCATAATCTAAATATGAAAGTCCCCTTACTAGTCTAGTTAAACTTCTTTGAAACCTACACACAAATATCTTTCCTCAGATACGACGACCAAAACTGCACAGCATACTCCAAATGGGGTCAGTAGGGTCATTCAGAAAGAGTATTTTCAACCGAAGGAAAGTTGAGCACTAAAATGAATTCCAGGCTCACAATACGTTTTCATCTTCTTCTTTACTAATAATAAAGCTGAAAGTCTCTCTGTCCGGATGTCTGGATGTCTGTGACGCGCATAGCGCCTAGACCGTTCGGCCGATTTTCATGAAATTTGGCACAAAGTTAGTTTGGAGCATGGGGGTGTGCACCTCGAAGCGATTTTTCGAAAATTCGATGTGGTTCTTTTTTTAATTCCAATTTTAAGAAAAAAACTATCATAAATTACGAAATTATCATAATGTGGAACCGTAACATGGGCACAAGCCAATTGGCGAGATACGAAATTATCATAACGTTGAACTGTAACGTCGGTACAAGCCAATTGGCAAGAAAATTCACCATACATTATTTGTAAATATACAGGCAAACCAAAAGACCTTTCATTTTTCTATTGCGGGCGAAGCCGTGCGGTTGCCACTAGTAAATAATACAATATTTGCACAAAATTATGACCTGTGGCAACGAAACAATGTGTTTTCAAGCATTTTTTTTTTTTTTTTTGAGCAGTTTCAAATACCGGTATTCCGGTATCACATTTTAAAAATACCGAGTACTGATATTGAATTTTTGGATCGGGATTGCGATCCTTAGTCACAATTCAAAATTTCTGTAGTACCCTTTGCATTTTGTAATGAGGGAACAATGAAACAGGAGCAGTGAAACAACAGTAATTCTTCGCTCACTGCTTTCATGGCACTTTTATATTAAAACTAGCTGTACCCGCCCTGATTTGCCCAAAGCAGAAAATTAAAAAGTCATTTGGTTCGCCACTATCTTTACAAATAATGGATGAGGAATTTCTCGCTAATTTGCTAAGTTTATTTGCTCGTCCACGCTATGATAATTTGCTCGTCCATATAATGATAATTTACTCGTTCGTGTTTGTTAATTTGCTCGATAAAATGTTCTTAAACTTGGAATAGAAAAAAAAAATATTTGAATTTTGTCATCTTGAATTCAAATTATGTTTTTCGCAATCACAAGTGTGTGTATGTAGGCGTGTGTGTTTGTGTGTGGGGGGTATGTGTGTGTGTGTAGGCATGTGTGTTTGTGTCTGTGTGCAGTCATGAGTGTGTGGGTAGTTGTGTAAATGTGTGTGTGTGGGGGGGAGTATGTGTATGTGTGTGTAGGCATATGTGTTTGTGTCTGTGTGCAGGCATGAGTGTGTGGGTAGTTGTGTGTATGAGTGTGTGTGGGGGGGAGTATGTGTATGTGTGTGTAGGCATATGTGTTTGTGTCTGTGTGCAGGCATGAGTGTGTGGGTAGTTGTGTGTATGAGTGTGTGTGGGGGGGAGTATGTGTATGTGAGTGTAGGCATATGTGTTTGTGTCTGTGTGCAGGCATAAGTGTGTGGGTAGTTGTGTGTATGTGTGTGTGTGGGGGGGAGTATGTGTATGTGTGTGTAGGCATATGTGTTTGTGTCTGTGTGCAGGCATGAGTGTGTGGGTAGTTGTGTGTATGTGAATGTGAGGGTGTGTGTGTGTGTTTGTGTGTATGTGTTTGTGAATGTGTGTAGGTGTATGTATGTGTGTGTTTGTGTGTGTATGTGTTTGTGAATGTGTGTAGGTATATGTATGTATGTGTAGGTGTATATATGTATATGTGTGTAGGTGCGTGTATGTATGCGTGTAAGTGTAGGATATTGACGAAACCTGGAGACGGTTTTCGCTAGAGGTGCAGCATCGTGAGGAGCCGGTCGACGGTGATGCTGCGGAGGGTGGCGGTGGGAAAAATGATAGGAACGTCAAAAACAGTCAAATAAAAGCAATAAGCAATCGTGATTGCTCAAAAAAAAAAAAAAAAAAATCGAATTTTCGAAAAATCGCTTCGAGGTGTTCATTCCTATGTCATTACTCATTTTGTGCCAAATTTCATGCAAATCGGCCAAACAGTCTAGACTTTCCAGACATACAGACTTTCAGCTTTATTATTAGTAGTTAAGATTGGAGAAATTGTAAAGGTCTCGAAGCAAAAATGTGATATGCCACATGATGTGAATTTTTCAATAAGCAAATTTCCAACTTATAAAAAATATTTGTAAAATTTTTCAAATGTATTATACATTCTATATTCTGCAATGCTAAAAACGGATTTTTTTTCTCTCCAAATGGCGTAATCCATTGCCATGTTTATTTCCATTTTAGTTATGAGAAATAAAAATTTGGATCGAAAAGTCACTCCTTGTGGCTTGTCACATTTCTGCCCCGAGCTCTTCAATTATACATTGGATTAAATTTAATTACAATCAGTCTGTTAAAATAATAATAAAATAATTTTGAACTCCCTGTACCAACAAAATAAGGATACTTGATTGGATGGAAATATGACCTCACACAAATATTTCGTTCTTATTTTATTTATTAAAAAAAAAAAAAAAATTCTCCATTGTAATATTCTAAATAGAATAATATTATTCAAATTTCAAAATTCCAAATGCCTAGGCAAAAGGAAGTTAGATAAGCTATTGAACTAATTTTTACTACCACAGCTCAAAATAATAGTGTTAAGTAGTGAAAACAAGACAGTTGTTATGAAAAAATATACATACAAAAAAAAGTGAAAAAATTCTTTAATGCGTATTAGAAAGTAATATATCTTATAAAGTGGTTTTTTGAGAGAGGGGAAGCATCCACAAAGTTATTACGTTTTCAAGTGGGGGTTCATTGTGGCCCGGACTTTGAAAAACTCTGCTTTAAATGTTTTTGTTTGTGAACAAAAATGTCGATTACAGAATGATAATTTATGTTTTCAAACACACATTTCTGTTTTTTTTTGAGCAATCACGATTGCTTATTGCTTTTATTTGACTGTTTTGATGTCCTATCATTTTATTTTCCCGCCAGAACCCTCCGCGCCATCAGCGTCGACCGGCTCCTCACGATGCTGCTCCTATAGCGAAAGCCGTCTCCAGGTTGCATCCATGTCCTACACACACGCGCATACATACACAACTACACACACACACACACCTAGACGCATACACAAACACATTCACACACAAACACATACACACACCTACACATACACACAACTACCCACACATTCATGCCTGCAAACAGACACAAACACATATGCCTACACACAGATACACATACCCCCTATACACAAACCCCCCCCCCCCACACAAACACACACGCTTACATACACACACTCGTGATTGCGAAAAACATAATTTGAATTCAAGATGACAAAATTCAAATTTATTTTTCTTTTTTTTTTTTGGCTGACTAGAATCAAACTCATTTAAAACCATGCTCAAGCAACGTCTATATTTTCCTTTTATGTTCATAGTTTGAAGATTTTTATAGCATTTTTGTCATTTTCAAAGTTCATATAATCCGCATTTAGGATAAGGACTAAAAAATTAAAGTAAATTATCACATCAACATTAACGGGTATGCTATTACGTTCGTCTTAATCACATAATAATGTTTGACAGCTATTTTAAGCGATGTTTTTTTTAGTTTTTATTCTAGTTATAACTTTTGTCACTTTCGCTTCTAATGCTCTATTAGTTGACTTTTGCGAAATGCAGATAAATGTTGTGGTATTCGAATTCATATTTTGTAGCATATTTCGAAAGCAGCACTTCATCAGTTTGTTGCTGATATAAAATAATGTTTGACACATTAAATGTGTAACACTGTAAGACAAATTTTGTCTTATCAAGGATTTTCTTAGAGTTAGAGGAATTCAAATCCCAAAAACGTAGGTTTCTTTACTAATAATAAAGCTGAAAGTCTCTCTGTCCGGAGGATGTCTGTAGGATGTCTGGATCTCTGTAACGCGCATAGCGCCTAGAACGTTCGGCCGATTTTCATGAAATTTGGTTAGTTTGTAGCTTGGGGGTGTGCACCTCGAAGCGATTTTTCAAAAATTCGATGTGGTTCTTTTTCTATTCCAATTTTAAGAACAAAACTATCATAAGATGGACGAGTAAATTACGATATTATCATGACGTGGAATGGGAGAGCGAATAAACATAGCCAATTGGCGAGAAAATTCACCATACATTATTTGTAAATATACAGGCGAACCAAAAGACCTTCTAATTTTTCTATTACGGGCAAAGCCGTGCGGGTACCACTAGTTATAAATAAATGTCTCATGAGCAGAGCCGTCCCAATAGAGGACAGCGTTTAAGGATAATATTTTCTGGTGCCCCCCCCCCCCTCCTTCAGAATATCGAGTGTATATTGGAAAAGTACGGAACATTTTTATATCAATTATTGCATAATTAAACATGTACAAGCGTCCCTTTTATGGTACGTGTCTTGTACTACGCGGTTTCGATATTACACGAAACAAATTTTCGGTTATCATAACACGGATTCGAAAATACACGGTACAAAAGATGAAATTGTAATATTAAACGGTTTTGGTTTGGTTTAAATTTAAATTTGTCAAATCATAAATAAAGATAATGTAGTAACATAATAATTTTATTTATTTTATTTCTTTGTTGTTTTTACTCAGAAAAACTGTATTGATGCAGAAATTCTCTGATTTCCTTTTTGATAGTATATGCGTTTTGTTCTTAGTAAATGAAGTCGGTAAATACTTTTTTTACTTTCTCTTGTTTTTCTTTATTTTTAATTTTTATACATATTTATTTTCATGGAAGTTAAAGCGTGTTTTGTAGGTTTTATTGAAACGAAATATCAGTTATCATCAAATTTTATACTGAAAGACTCGATTTTGATATAACACATTTTGTTTAAATTATTTCAAAGTTTCGTATTACACAGTAACGATGTAACACGAAACACGGTTTCGATACCGCGGTAGATGTTGCCCTGATTCATGCTATGTAAATGCATAAAAATAATTGAAATTGTAGTTTCAATAAGTAAGTGTAAAAGCTTCGCATAGCACCGTTTCGATAAAGCACAGTATGAATTTATCATGTTATACAAAGGACACTTGTAATCTGAAATCAAATGTGTCAGATTTTAAAAACTATTTTTAAAAAATTCTAAAAAAAAAAGAAAAATTAATTTGAATTTTGACAGTTTGAATTCAAATTATGTTTCTCGCAATCACTAGTATGTGTGTATGTAGGCGTGTGTGTTTATGTGTGTGGGGGGGGGGGGTATGTGTGTTTGTGTGTAGGAGGTATGTATATGTGTGGGGGGTATGTGCGTTTGTGTGTAGGGGGTATGTATATGTGTGTAGGCATGTGTGTTTGTGTCTGCGTGCAGGTATGAGTGTGTGGGTAGTTGTGTGTATGGGTGTTTGTGTGTGTGGGGGGGGGAGTGTATGTGTGTGTAGGCATATGTGTTGTGTCTGTGTGCAGGCATGAGTGTGTGGGTAATTGTGTGTAGGCGTGTGTGTAGTGTAGGTGTCTGTATGTATGCGTGTGTGTATGTCTTTGAGTGTGTGTTTGTGTATGTGTGTAGGCGTATGTATGTGTGTGTAGGTGTATGTATGTGTGTGTAGGTGTATGTATGTGTGTGTATGGGTTTGTGTCTGTATGTATGCGTGTGTGTGTGTACGTGCGTGTATGTATGCGTGTAAGTGTAGGATATGGACGCAACCTGGAGACGGTTTTCGCTAGAGGAGCAGCATCGTGAGGTGCGACACCCGGTCGACTGTGATGCTGCAGAGGGTGCTGGTGGGAAAATAAAATGATAGGACATCAAAACAGTCAAATGAAAGCAATAAGAAATCGTGATTGCTCAAAAAAAAAAAAAAAGGTTGAAACGCAGAAAAAGCTTAGTTTATGGCTTCTTCATATAGTGACGCCCGGGACGATCGCCCCGTTCGCCCCCCTCTTCGGGCAGCCCTGCTCATGAGAATAATAATCTCTAATCTGTTTGACATTGGACATTTCAAAAATTTTACCATGGTCGGGCTTCAAATGCAGAGGTTTGAGTTGCCTACTTCATACAAAGAGGGTATTTTAACCTTTTATCGCCAGAAAAACGCTAAAGAAACAAGATATTTTCATACGTTGCGGATGACGGACGATGTTAACCACCAACACGACATTTGCATAATCCTAAGTACATTCCTTATCCATTTCAATCATGGAGCTATTTCACACAAGCATTTCCGTTGCCATGGCAATGTAATAAATAATTTACGATTTATGTCAATGCTGGAGAACATGCTTTACAGAAAGCATTCCTTTTTTGATTCTAAGATTAACCTTAATAACATTTGAGGGAAATATACTTAGCAGCATGTAAAAATGATGAATGAGCAATTCGCTCGCTATCTGGTGGAATCTATGTGTAATAAAACGATGCTTTGAATTTAGCTAAAAGTAATTAAAAATAAGAGATCTTTGTTTTTGAGTTTTATGTAATTTATAGGGCTATATCATTATTAAATGAAAAATTATCATCTAAGCTTTGTGCTACAATATGATTAAAGTGAAAAGCCAACGTAAATAAAGCACAAATTTTGAGGAAAAAATTTGCTTTATTTACGTTGGCTTTTCACTTTAATCATATATCATTATTAATTATACATACATGTAGGGGAATGTTTGGCAAAGTGGAATGGTTAAGATCACTTACTTTTTTCAATATGAACAAATTGGAATTTTGTTCTATAACTTACAGTTCATAAAAAATGAACAATGTATTTTATTACAAAACTTGCAATGAAACATTTTTTATTTTTGGCAGTAACTTTGTACCTCCAAAAAAAGGTGGAAATTTTTCACTTTTTTTTTTTCATGGGGCAAAGTGAAAAATGAAATTTTTTTTATTTGATTATTTATTTTGGCTTTTGATCAAATGAATGAGTAAATATAAGAATGAATGAATAAATAAAAAGAAAAGGAAAAAATAAACAAATAAAAACTAAATCAATTATCTAATAGTAAAGTAAGACAAAACAACGTTAGAAGAAGCACAAATTTGTAAATTACAGCAGACACGTGTTTCGGCGTTACAGGGAACGCCTTTTTCAATGCAAAAAATAATGAGCTTATGGATGAAAAGACATCCGACCAAAGCCAAGAACAGATAAGCATGCAGCTTAAAAGAAAAAAACAGCGGATTAGCCAAACACCAATGACAAAGTTATAAACCGATCAGGAACCAATAGGAATGCAAGCAAAGGCCAAGAGCTTTCTCTTAGGTACGAACCCAGAAAGAAAGAATTCATTGGACAAAGATTAAGCCGAAGCTTAAACAAAAAGAAAAGAAATTGTCAGTAACCGTGAACCGCAAGAAAGGAAAAGCTGAATGGAAAACCATGACTCAATTATCTAATATTCGAGAAAAAATAAATGGTGTGAACAAAACAGTGAATGAAAAAGAAAATATGTGAATGAATGAATGAATAAGGGGATTATAAAATGAAGGAATCTAAATGAAATAATTAATAAATGAATACGCAAGTTGATAAAGGATTGAATAAGTAAACGAAATGAGATATGTCACTTTGCCCTGCATGCACTTGAATAACTGAACAAATTATTCAAAACACAAATAAATTTAATATTAAACAAATAAATACTGCCCCGAATATAAGTAGATCTCAATTAATATTTAAAATCTTAATAACAAGAACTTTATCATTCAATAATAACAAAAATGATTTTTGACTTGCAACGAAATATTACAATATGAGTATCAATTTCAAAAATTGCTTTTATCATCATCTTCTTTGATTTTCAGAATTTACTTTTTCTTGACTGGGATAGACCACATGTGCTACTACCTAGTTAAAATATTACCAGATAGGTGGCGCTGAAAGCGGAGTAAATATTTCACCATTTCACTTTGCCCTGCTTTTTCACTTTGCCTCACATTCCCCTGTAATTATACATGAGCAATTCCGGGTAACTGACTGACATTGTTAGAGCAAAAGAGTATATTTTGCAACATTCAAAGCAAAATATAAGTTGTGCAAACAATCTTTTCTCCTGGATTATTGTATTTTTTAAGCTGAATTTAATGATATAATTGATCTTTGAAATAAAATTTTGGATGATTTAAAAAAAAATACCAAAAGCACGGTAACTGACTGACATGCAACTGTTTAAAATGTCAGTCAGTTACCGTGTTTTTAACAAATTTTTAAAAATCAACCAAAATGTGTTTCGCCTTATGATCGTTTACA
The DNA here is from genome assembly GCF_026930045.1 of Uloborus diversus. Taxonomy (NCBI): domain Eukaryota; kingdom Metazoa; phylum Arthropoda; class Arachnida; order Araneae; family Uloboridae; genus Uloborus; species Uloborus diversus. The sequence goes on along the minus strand of NC_072734.1, from coordinate 187,172,921 downwards.
CAACATATATTTTACGTCGTTGAACATTACAAAATACTTACTGTTTTGCTCTAAAAATGTCAGTCAATGGAATTGCCCATGTGTGTGTATATATATATATATATATATATATATATATATATATATATATATATATATATATGTATCCTTCAATTTACAGAAATTTTTGCAGGTACCTTTAAGTGTGTGTGTATGAGAGAGAGAGAGAGAAAGAGTGAAATGAACAGGCAAACAATTTAAACTTAATTTTACCGAAAAATAAAAATTAGATCAAAATGAAAAAATATCTGCTATTTTACGCTCTAACTCCTATTTCAAAGGATATCAAAATAATTACCAATTAGAAACGTTAAAATATTTCGATGAAAACTTTAACTTAATTAAATGACAAATTACTATATAAGGCACGATTTAGTCATCTAAAAACGGCAACCTCAGAATAAAATTAACAGAGCTCTAGAATTATCGAAAAGGAATAAACAGTTTCCTTCCACGCATCGCTAATTTTTTTCCACCTGGCTAATCAAGTAATAATTAAATCATTTACTAAAGAAAAGGAATGCTTTGTTTTCTATGCAGAGCGCTGCTCCAAGTCACGTATTAGCTCCGAAAGTTTCGTAACTCGCACGTTTCTGGGAACTACATGTCGATAAAAGCATTTTTAGTCCGATTAGGTATCTTCAGTTTCCCATAGGCTGGAACTTTACCATGTATTAGTGAGCTTTTTTGGCAAAGATTGCAATTTCCGCTAGCAGCAATCCATATTTTATTTTTGGAAAAGGATATATGGAAATAATTACTCCATAAAATTAAAAATAATAAAGGACACTTTTTAAAAATTTTAACGTTCAGTTTAATTAAAAAGAAGTGGTACAATATTTGATGATAGTTAATACTTTATTATTAAAATCCTCATATGTATAATAGCCAAAATCACTGATTGAGTAACGCTCTGATGTCACCAACAATGAAACTCGTGCCGTAGCATGCGTGACGGCCTTATTTCAGTGTTGAAGCACCAAAAATCCAGTAATTTATTTTTAATTTGACAGTAATTTTTCGGGAATAATTGAACTGCATGCAGGGTTGTTTGGTGTAAATCAAGTGGTTTTTTTTAAAAAACCAGATGGGTTTTTTTTTCTTTCAAAAATATTTTTTTTTTTGAAAAATTTCATTGTTTTCCCAAAATTTTTTTCATAAATTTTACATATTATTGCTGAGAGTAAAATCTAATTAATGCAAAGTAACTAGCAAAATTTCATAGATAAATTACTGATTTTATAAATTTAGAAACTTATATTTTTTAAGGTAATGAAAGTTTTCTAAATAGCTTTTATTTTGTTGTTTTCTTTTTTCAAATCCATGCAGCTTTCGTACTAGTATTGAGGAACCTCCAGGGAACCCCTCTTTGAACGCCACAACTGCTACGAGTTCGCCTCAACTTTAGGTATTCTTGGCAAATCATAATTCCATTCTTATAGAAAACACAGCAAGTTTATTTACAATATTTACAAATAATGTCACTGCACAGTAGCTAAAGCATCCAGCAACGGTTAACACGTGTGAACTACCAAAATACGAAAAAATACCTTGGCAAAATCAAAAGCATAAAAACTTCGTAGCTGAGCTAAAAAATAGCACTCTTCATAGCTAACTGACTGAAAACTCGACATATAGGGCAATGGTAAAATTCATTCCTTGATCGAAATGAACCTGCAAAGATGCTTAGGGGCCATTCATTAATTACCTAAAAAATAAATAATTTTCTTTTTTTTTATTTTTACACATGCTCCCTAAAAGTAACATATAACGGTCATAAAAACTCAGAGTGTAGAATAAAAAGTAAACTATTAAGATTTAATAATGTGTTGATGACGTAATAGGACAAATAGAAGTGAGAAAAGTAACACATTTCTAAAAATATCCCCGTTCCCTTCAATCTAGAAATTAGGAAAAATAGGAAATACAATTGATTTTGAAACACACTGAGATTTGCAAAGTACCTAAAATCTCATGAAGTTGACCTAAAACTAAGAAACACCAACTGATTTATGCTGTACAAACAACTTAAAATAGTATTGCAACTATAAACACGTGGAAATTTAAAAAAAAAAAAATTAATCACAGGCTCTCTCTCTACGAGATCGGCCAAAAATGTCTGGAAGAATAGGTAAGATGTAAACAAATACGTGCTAGTACTTGTGTGAAAGACCATCCTTGGTAAATCGATTTTCTAGCTCAGTGCGAAACATTTCTGATAATCGTAAAGAATCTACCCATAGTTTAAGATTGTAATTTTTCAATCGATGGTTTATGTTTACAAAACGTGAAAGTAACTTGCACTGATTATTTTATTGTCTTATTTAAACACTAGTTTGAGAAAAAATGATTTTGACGACTGAAAAATATTTTTTATTGTAGGTGAGTTTTTACGTCAAACTTTTATTTTCTGCTCTCAGACTATCTGTAGTAAAACTTTTGGGAAAATTTAAATTCATTGAACATAATTTGCATCTTCGTCCTATGTTCTTATAAAAAAAACGTTTTCCACAATGGAAAGAAAATCTCTATTTTTTTTTAAAATCAATCACCAATTGCGTATTGCTCTCACTTCACAGTTTTAGGTGTCCGTTCGTCCTTTGATTTTATTTTTGCCTCCGCCTCCCTCTGCAGCTCCTCCAGCAAGTTGCCATCCCATATCTTACACTCACAGACACACGCCTGCCCCCTACCCTTACACACACAAGCCCACTTACATAAATATACACACACGCATGCCTGCATACAAACCCACACACACTTGTAATTGCAAAAAGCATAATTTAAATGCAAGAGCCCAAAAATTTTAAAAAAAAATGTCTCACAAAATGAAACATATTTGAGTTTTCTGTCGTTTTACGGCCAGGGTTGCCAGGTTTGGCTAATATAAGCCAATTTGTTTTTTTTTTTTTTGAGAGCTATGACATTGACAGTGTTTACCTCTGTTTTGAGAGTTCAGTAGCGGATTTTAGCTAGAACACCTTTAAAAAACTATGTACTAAGAAAGTTACCCGACTCAACTCAACACCAATTAACCTTCCCAATTACTACAAAAATAATTAAACATGGTCAAGGTCATAGTTCAAATTATCAGAGCCGCACTGTACATTTAACAGTAGTTTTTTCTTTCCTTGCCCCATCGGAAGTGTCTCAAAATTCGCGAGCTTAAAACGGGTAGCAGTTGAAGACCTTGGAGCAAGTAGGGAACAGCTCCTTTTTTTTTTTTTTTTTGTTTTTTTGAAAATTTTCATTAATCACACAGATACGCAAATAAAAGGTCGACACAAAAGGACTGGCCTACAGTAGTTATGCTACTTCAGTTGTTAAAATTTATCAAAATGAAAGCTGTTGATGGGTTGGAATTTTGCGTGGAAAGTAGGACGAGGGCTCATTGTTTTAAGCTATTCAAGTCTCAGGCTAGCCTGGAAAAAAGGAAAAACTACTACTTAAGTACGGTTGTGGGCACTTGGAACAGATTACCGGAAGAATCAGTAGTGAATAATGGGGTAGGGCTTTAAGAGGGCCATTGATCTTCATTGGGGACTAATAAAACGACTAGGACTCGCCTAGCTGGACCCAGAGCCCGTTGCTGGTCGTCACATTTGTATTTTTATTTGTATTTATTGAATAACATAAGTTGATATTGCTCAATTTATAAATTTGTACTACCAACATTTAAACTTGTTCGATTCCGTAGTGGACATTTAAAGTTCTTAAACAGGGAGAAGGTTTCCTCTCCTTCCCGTTTGTTCCCTTCCTGCAAGTCCTGATCATCTTTTTGCTTGTATTGGCGCCTCATGGAGGCAGCTGTGCGATGAGCAGTACCTCATTTACGAGGATCTAGCGCGTCGGGACCCTTTGAACCTAGTGTAAGCTTTCCTACACCAGGGGTATAGGTAAAAACTCATTTAAACTTATGCTGTTCAATAAAAGTATAGCTTCTGACTACCTGTCCTGCGACTACCTTTTTTTTTAATATAAAAAAACGCATCATTCTCCCGGGTAGGCTTGACACATCAATCTTCCAATAAAAAGCCGAGTGTGCTAGCACAGGCATGGTCTAAAGCCCTAGTATGGTGAACCCATTGCATGCGTGACACAGTGTGGCACGCCGAAGTATTAAAAGTGGCACAAGAAGACATACTGAAAAATTTAAAAAACATTCTGCAAATGATGTGGTTTTCCGGAACTTTACCAAACCCTAAAAACTCTACTCATATTCGAAGGAAACCTTTGAAATTTTATGATTCGAATATAATGCCTTAAAAAAGTGGTCAGTACAATAACTCTATCTAGAAATATGGCAATGGGTCGCATAGATGACATGTGCCAGGAGGTTGGCACAGAAAGTGTCTGCAATATTGCTGTTCCTGAAAAACAGTTCGAATAAAAATTGACATTGCTGAAATGTTGACAAATTGTATACGTTTTATACAAAATGTTACGATATTTTAACCTGTGTAATAACTATTCTAAGTTCTGTGTAATAATACAATAAAAGCACGAATTGACAATAGAATAACGTGCGCAATTTTAGAAATTATAGAAAAATCTTTTCACTGCGTAAAGATAGTCTGTGCCCTAAAAAAATACTTTCATTGAGATATTTGTTCCAATGTTGAGCCTGGAAGTTCATCACAAACTCAGTAGTTATAAAAAGTATAACTATTGTAACATTGTATACAGTGCGGTAGTCGAGATAAAATATTTGGGTATTTCACTTTGGAGTTTGGGAGATCTCACCAAAAGAAAAGGTGGTTGGAAACCAATTTACTGTGAAGCTCTGAGAAGTTGAGCTCCGACTCTGACAATGCTTACTTCTGTTTCGGAAAATAGGGAGGAGTAATTGGCGCTAATTTGAGTTGAGAAACTTTCTTAGTAGTTTTTTAAGAGTATTCCAAATAAAATCCGAGCGAATAACGCGTCTATTTTTCACTAAACTCCCCTAAAACATGTAAACATATTCAAGGTCACAGATCAACTAACCAGAGCTGCACTATACATTACACTGGCATTAATTTGACAGCAAAAAAAAACAAATGTTTTAGAGAACCGTGTCACACCCTTCTCTACTACAGCTCTGCAAAAGGATTACAATCTTCTAAATTACTAAGAAACAATTTTACATCATTTTTTTTCTGCCTTACATGAAAATAATTTTACGGTTAACTTTTGACTTGCTCTTGCCTGCTACCGGCGCACAGTGGGGCGAAAACTCTGAAAAGCGCTTAATTTTTTTTAAAACCTCCCTCGCTTGTTTTTTGCACAGGCTTGTTATTATGGAGTTCTTTCGATTTGTTTGGGCTCAAGATCCTAAGTTCGCAGGTTATGCAGTCCTTTTCAAGGTCTTTCTACAGACCATTTATAACTAATTAATATATTTTTTTAAGAGGATATAAGAGGACATTCTTTTTGAAGAGTGTTAAAAAAAAAACCTCTTGAATTCCGAAGTTTTTAAGAAAAAAAAATTATAGCCTGCTTAAAAGCACTTTTTGTAAATTCTCGCACTTATGGTTCTTCACCTTTTTAAAGGCTCCCTTCAGCTTTTTAGTAAACGAAAGGCTCAAAAATTCTAGTTCTGATTGCATAAGAGGTAGGCCTGTGCAAATTTTTTAATCCTCAATTGGTTCAATATAGGAAAAAAAAACATTTATTAGCGCTTTTTTGGCATTTCCGCCCCACTGTGCGGCGTACTGGCACACGAGCTCCGCACAGCATTCTCAAAAATGGCGACCGCATCACCATCCCCGCATCCCATCTCCGTGACGTCATCGATGACGTCACCCCCGGCGGAGGCGCAGGAGCGGGGCGATCGTCCGGGCGAGCTCCCGAAGCCAAGATGGCGGACGCCTCCCGGAACTCCCGCCAGCGCTGCTACCTGTGCGATCTCCCGCGGACCCCCTGGGCCATGCTGCTCGATTACACGGAGCCCGTGTGCCGGGGCTGCCTCAACTACGAGGGGGCGGACCGCATCGAGGGGGTGATCGAGGGCGCCCGAAGGCTCAAGCGCCTCTGCGGCCAAGAGGGGGGCGGCCCCCGGCCGAAGCAGCAGAATCCGCCGGAGCCCCGGCCGCCCAAGCCGACGAAGCGCCCCGCGACGGAAGAGCGCCCCGCTCTGGTGCGGGGAGAGAGTTTGCCCGTCTGCGACTCGAGGTACAGGAAGGATTCCCTGGGACGAGTATACTCGTTCGACGCCGCGTCTACTTCCATGAAATCAGGTAACGCATGAAATCGTTAAGACGAATTTTTACTGAAAAAATATCTGACGTAAACACTACTCTACTCCACTCAAATATCTTACTACGTCTATCTTCATATAGTATACTAGTGGTACCCGTACGGCTTTGCCCGTATTAGAAAATTAAAAGGCCTTTTGGTTGGCCTATATATTTATAAATAATGTATGATGAATTTCTCGCCAATTGGCTTGCCCATTTTACGGTTCCCCGTTATGATAATTTCGTAATTTACTCTTCCACGTTGTGATAATTTTGCTCAGTAAATTTTCTTACAATTGAAGCAGTAACAGAACAAAATCGAATTTTCGAAAAATTGCTTCGAAGTGCACACCCCCATGCTACAAACTAACTTTGTGTCAAATTTCATGAAAATCGGCAGAACGGGCTAGACGCTGGGCCCATTACCTATGAGCCATTGTATGAACAAAAGCTAAAAGAGGCGAAAAAGGAAAAAACTAATCCCCCCCCCCTACATTAGAGGCCAAGTGATCAGCTCACCGGAAGTTATCCTGCGGTAAACAATGATTATTTAGCAATTTTCGTAAATTTATCTACTGGAAACATTTGTATTTTTTATGTATGATACATAAATCGGAAACATGCATTCATACAAAAAAGTATGGAATCAAAATTTTGACCTTAAAGCCGCTAAATTAATTAGAATCAAAATTTAAGTCATATATATATATATACTTCAGCGTTCACTATTATTCTTTCCCCATAACGTACTTTAAAACAATTCTAAAACATTATTATCGTGGAAAAAGTTAGAAATTATGCTGCAAACATTTGCTTAAAACTTTCCTAACAATCTTTCCAGAAATGATTTTTACATTTTGAACTGTCTTTTACCCGTACGTCTTCTCTCTTGTTCTTTCTGTGCTTGACTTTGGCACATTCACAACAAAATTCTATATTTTTATGAAGAAAATAGATCATTGAGAAAACTAAGCAATACTCGAAATCAATTACTTAATTGTTTCAAAAACAGTGAAAAATAATAGTAATTGTTAAGTTAATTTTATTTAAAAAAGTTAACAAACTAATTTCAAGGCTGAACTAATATGGGTTGCGTTTTTAAATTGATGGCTTGAATTGAATCAAAGAAATCTTCGAAAGGACAGCATTTAAATTATTTGTTAAATTTATCAACAAAAATAATTTCCATTATTTTTCATTGTTTTTGGCACCCATTAAAAAGTGGGAGCATTTTAACTTTATGATTACTATCAGTTTTCATTGTTTTTGGCAACAATTAAAAAACAACTACGTCATTTCCGTCACACACAACAGAATAGCCTGTTCCATATGTTAGCACGCAATAATAAGTAGGAGACAGTAACATTCCTCTTGGCTGAAGCAAAACTCGAGTAAGGGCATTTTCACAGCAACAAAAATATCGTTGCAGTAAAACTTGATTTACGTGGAAGGAAGAAAATGGAGAACGCGCGTTCATATTTTTTCTTACCCTAGTTGATCGATTACCGATTTTCGTTCAATTTAGTACAAGAATCCTTTGAAACATGATGGAGTGCATCTCGAAATGATTCATCTAAAATTCATTTTTTTTTAATTTTAGGAGGGGTCGAAGACACAAAAATCGTCAAATTTTGCAATTTTTTTTATCATTTAAAAAACTTTTCCGTTTTGTTTTTTTCTGCTAAAAAGAACATCTCAATCTTGTTTCTATCTTAATTAGAACGAAAGCTATAATTGTTTTTGTTACATTAATTTAACTAATATTTTAATTAACTTTAAACTTTAAACGCGTTTTTCTCCGTAATGCAATTTTTCCCGATTTTTTGCATTCAAACTCTTATAAGTCGAGAACTGGTTAAGATAAAGTAATGAAATTTGGAACATATATTTTTCAAACAGTTTACTTTAGTTCTTATTCGGCGAATTAAAAAAAAAAAAAAAACAAGTTTGCTACAAAAAATATGATTTTTTTAAAAAAGTATTTTCTTCAAACATTTTCTATTGTTTATTGAATCAATTTTTTTTAAATCGCCGAATGAAAATTAAAACTTAGATATTTGTGCATAATGTTTTGAAAAAAATTGAAAATTGACCACGAAAATATTTTGAGTTATAGCGATTTAAAGCAACCCCACTTTAAAAAAATTAAAGTTTTTTTTTTTTGTATAAATATTTATGCAATGATTTAATATTTTTTTTTTCAAAATATGTCCCGGACCTCCTTAAATTTAGATTTAGGCTATCAATAAATGCTTGTTGCTCTCAATCTATTGAGGTTTAAGAAAATAAAACAAAGTAAAAAGCCACAAATTTTGCAGTTGTTTTATTTTCTTTTACTTTCCAAGCACAAAGGTACTTATTCGAACCCTATTGAGGCTTCTTCAAGGGCGCACATATAGGAGGCAAGTGGGAGGCCAAGCTCCCCCCCCCCTTTGAAATTGGAACTTCCTTGCTTTTATTACTTTTTTCTTTGCAAAAATGTAAAAAAAATTCTCCTAAAGTCATTTATGAATAAGTTATTAAAAATGTCAAAATTTTAATAACTCTTATCTGTACTGAAATTTGTTTCTTTGGAAAAAATATGCTAAACCACGGGGAAAATATATGAGCACCCCTTAAAATTTTGCATATGGCCCTTGGGCTTCTTTATATCCTTTCCACAGAGAGATTCTTTTTATTCGATTTTTAAATATAAAAATACAGTCGACATTCGGAATAACGATCCATGTCGTCCAAACAAAATCGGTCTCTATAACGAGAGATCATTATAACGTAAATGTACAAGATACAGAAAAATTGTTCAGCCATATTTTTAGAAATACCGGAGTTAACTCGACGTTAAATCCCGGTTATCACAAATTTGCCATTTCAACTGCGCTTGCGCGCGGACTTTACTGATTTCAAAAGTCTTGCTAAAATTAATTATAAACATTTTAAATTTGTTAATAAATATGAGATGGCAAGAGATAAAAATTAGAAATCACAAAACTTTCTCTGATTTACTTTTTAGGCCTCGGTAAAGATTGATTTTTACGTCTTAAATATTTATTAATGGATTCGGAGTCTGATTCTTCCATCAAACAAAGGCTTTTTCAGGGTCAAATTTGCCTGCATAATACTAAGCTGTTTACGCCTAACGTAAAATATCCCCAAAAGACGGATATCTGTACTCATATTCCAATCATCTTTGAAATACACAACGTGTTTGACGTTTACCTTAAATAAATATTTCCAAACCAATAAATATTGAAGTGTCATTTTTCTCTTTACATTATAAAGATTATCAGTTATTCATATCCATAGTTTCATATGACATATCACGAAATCGCTGTGAAAATATAATCGTATTTATTAATGTGTTGGTATTCTATCTCAGCCTAAATATAAACAGGCAACACGAAATCATAAAACAGAAATCTAAAAAAGCTAAGTCCGCGCGCAAGCGCAGTTGAAATGGCAAATTTGTGATAACTGGGATTTAACGTCGAGTCCGGAGTTATACTTCACTTCTCTTTTACTTTCTTTTTTAGTCTTTTATAAGTTAGAAGTTACAAGTTAGTTACTTGTTACAAGAGTCTTTTACAAGTTATGCTTCATTGTAAAAGAAAACCAAGAAACTAACAAAATACCTAATCAAAACACGTAAAACTTTTTTAACCACTTACATACAAAGGAAGTTATAAGTTTGACGTGTCTTTGTGTATCAGTCTGAGGCACTCTAGTGCCTAAACGGATGGACCGATTTTGAAAAACTTTTTTTGTTCGAAAGGAGAGTTGACCGAGAGTGTTCTTAGAAAGGTTGGGTCTCCGGATGACATTAATTAACGAAGATATTAATTAAAAACCTCTGAAAGGTTTTTTGTCATTTTTGCAGTGAAAATATAGTTGATAATTTTAAAATTTAATACCAAAATAAAGAGAAATCTTTTCCGCGTCTGATAGAATGCGTTTGCAACTTCCATGTTGGATAGAATTCGAATTATTACGTTTTTTTAAAGCAGATTTTAATAACGACTAAGCCATTATTCATGCGATTGATAACCGAATTCATTGTTGGTTGACAAGGTGAAATAAAACGCAATGATTTAAAATTTTTATCTGTTGCCAGTTTCTATTTAATAGCAAACAAAATACTTGATATTGATTTTTGATAATATAAGGCTTTTAATAGGATTTTCAATTTTCCCTCTTAATTCTACAGTTGCGACTCAGTCGAGGTTTTTTTTTTAAATTTTTACTTTCTTCTATATCTAATATATAGAAGAAAGTATTGGATTCGTGCAAATTTTCGAATGTCGAATTTTGACGGATTCGAACGTTTTGAGGTGTGCTGAGTCCATTTCGACCATTTTTGGAAAATGTCTGTCTGTCTGCCTGTGTGTGTGTGTGTATGTATGTGTGTCACGTCTGTGTGTGACCAGTTTTTTGTGGCCGCTCTACAACAAAAATTACCGCATGAAATCGAACGAAATTTAGTACACATATGTGCCCCTATGTGAACTTGTGCCCATTAGTTTTTGGCGCGAATTCCTCCAAGGGGGTGGAGCAATGGGACGTTTTTCGAGTTACGCGTGCTTGCTATTCCTCAGGAAGTTACTGGCGGAATCAAACAAAATTTGGTCCATATGTTGGTATTAACAGGAACAGGTGCTGATTCAATTTTGGTGTCAATAACTCAAACGGGGGTTGAGCTGTAGAACGTTTTTTGTCGTCAATTGTGACTGCTGTATCTCAAGAAATAATGAACGGAATGAAAGAAAAATTTATCGGCAAGTAGCCCTTAGTGGGTATAAGAACTGATTTTATTTTTGTGTCAACAGCTAAAAGGGGGGTAGCGCAATCACCCGTTCTTTTTTTCCATTTTGAGTGCCCTATCTCAAGAAGTAATGCTACGTTCTGGTTGAAATTTGCAATTAATGTGAATCCATATGTAAACAGGCTTTGGTTCTATTTTGACGCCGATCGCTCCAAGAGGTGTTGATTTTTTTTTTTTTTTTTTGCGAATAAAAATATTTTTATTAATGCAACAATAAGAAAGATAAATCGTAATAGATTGTCGTCTGCGTATTTCTCGTGATTTTAATTGTATGGAAATGATAGGAAATATTATCTCAAAGATTTAAAATTTTTAACTGTTGCCATCTTATGTTTGTTAACAAATAAAATATTTGTAATTAATTCAAGCAAGGCTTTTAAAATAACTTTCAATTTTCGCTCTTTGCTTTGCTTTTGCAATAATTCGGACATTGGGAGGGTAGTCAAGTTTTTGCATGTGTAATTTTGTTTTTGTTGGGAATATTGCTTCCTCGTCAAGCATGGGGAGGGATCAGAAAAAAAAAGAAAAATATAGAAGAAAGTTTCGTGATGGCCACAACATACTAGTTAATTTCATCTTTGCTTGTTCGATATTTATGTTTGAAAACTATCTTTTACATTTGTACGAATACATTTAGTGAAATGTACACTGAAAATAATTGATGGACATTTGTTAGTTTTCAAATTAAAGACCATAGTTTGCTTCTACTTCTTCTTGACATTCTTTTCAAAAATAGTTTATCCTTTTTTCTTTTTTTTAATAATAGTGTAGCTGCTTTCCGATTTTTAACTTTTTCAATTAAAAAAAAAAAAAAACTTCATATTGCCTATCGTTTGTGTGCAACTCATCGACTCTGAACCTTTTACCACCAAATAACTTCTTTCAATCGAAATCTTTAGTCTTTCTGTCAGGGTCTCTGTAACGCGCACAGCGCCTAAACCGTTCGGTCGTAAAGTTAGTTTGTAGCATAGGGGTGTGCACCTCGAAGCGATTTTTCGAAAATTCGATTTTGTTCTTTCTCTATTCTAATTTTAAGAACATTTTCTCGAGCAAAATTATTACAACGTGGAAGATTAAATTACGAAAGTATCATAACGTGGAACCGTAAAATGGGCGAGCAATAATCTGGATCGAAGCCAATAATCTGAAGCTGTTGAAAAATTTAAATGTCAATATTTCTTTTTGAAAGCCATTAAGATTTTTTCCCAACAATTTTTTTTTTCCGTAAAATAACTGCATTTTCCCAAAATGAGATCTTTTCTTCTCTTCAATAATAAAGAATATTTTTTAAAAAACATCTACTCAGCAATTTGTGGGGAGGATCACCAGTCTTGTTCCCCCTCCCCCCTGGATACACCACTGCAGCAAAATGTCCGGGAGTCCTCCTTCAAAAATTTTTGAAAATTTACCTTAAAAATGTTGGTTTTCGGTTGATTTTGGTGTAGATTTTATTGATAAAGTTTCTTGCAATAGCCATGTTTTTTTTTTTTTTTTTTTTTGGGGGGGGGGGACTTTATTAGTTATTGTTGTTTCAAAATAGAAGAAATATTGATATACGAATAAATACCCAATTACAGAACATGCAATTATTCTATACAATAATAGCACTGAACAATAAGTTGTTTGAGAAGTTTCTTTATTTGCATGAAATTATTTATTAGGTTTTTTTTCCAAATGGATAAAATTACTTTAATTCTTAATATGAGCACAGTTATGTTTCTCTTGCACTAGTGACGTGTGGTGATACACTGGATTCAAGTAAATTTACTAGTATAGCAGCTATGAATTTTTTCCCCCAACTGCGTTTCTGAGTGAAATATACTAAACTAATTTTTTTCAAAACTCAACCAAAAATTTTGGGGGTGCGGCGCACCCCCTGTAAATCTGCCTATGAGGGGGGAGGAGGTTATGCAATGCGTGAATTTAACGACTTCTGTAGTATAAGGACAGTTTATATTACAAAATGGTGGTAACTTAATATTTTGAGATAGCTCAATGGATCTCATTGCTCGACAGTTCTGCGCAATGTAACAAAAGCACTTACAATCCCGTTAAATTAGATTTAACACTTAAAAGCAATGGAAAAACGCTTCTTAAAAACAACAGAAAGTATAAAAATCACATGCTATTTGATGCACACTTAAATTGTAAACAGACATAGAATTTGATTTCACCTTGGAAATGCTTCACTTTATCATCTACAAGCTTTGCCTGGTCTACCTCGAAAATGCAAGTTATGTCAAGTGACGCGAGGTAAACAATCGGACTTAAATAAAATAAAAAAAAATTCTATAAAATTTCCCCGACAGATAGGCGGAAAAATAAGCAAAAAGGAAACATTTTAAATCCCCCTATTACATGAAAAGCCTTTAAAATAAAAGCCAGAATTTTATTTGTTCATATTAAAAACTAGTATGTTGTGGCCATCACGAAACTTTCTTCTATATTTTTCCTTTTTCTGATCCCTCCCCATGCTTGACGAGGAAGCAATATTCCTAACAAAAACAAAATGACACATGCAAAAACTTGACGACCATCCCAATGTCTGAATTATTGTAAAAGCAAAGCAAAGAGCGAAAATTGAAAGTTACTTTAAAAGCCTTACTTGAATTAATTACAAATATTTTATTTATTAACAAACATAAGATGGCAACAGTTAAAAATTTTAAATCATTGAGATAAATATTTCCGATCATTTCCATACAATTAAAATCACGAGAAATACGCAGACGACAATCTATTACGATTTATCTTTCTTATTGTTATATTAATAAAACTATTTTTATTCGCAAAAAAGAAAACTAGTATGTTGTGGCCATCACGAAACTTTCTTCTATATTTTTCCTTTTTCTGATCCCTCCCCATGCTTGACGAGGAAGCAATATTCCCAACAAAAACAAAATTACACATGCAAAAACTTGACGACCATCACAATGTCTGAATTATTGCAAAAGCAAAGCAAAGAGCGAAAATTGAAAGTTATTTTAAAAGCCTTGCTTGAATTAATTACAAATATTTTAGTTGTTAACAAACATAAGATGGCAACAGTTAAAAATTTTAAATCATTGAGATAATATTTCCGATCATTTCCATACAATTAAAATCACGAGAAATACGCAGACGACAATCTGTTACGATTTATCTTTCTTATTGTTGCATTAATAAAAATATTTTTATTCGCAAAAAAAAAAAAAAAAAAATCTACACCTCTTGGAGCGATCGGCGTCAAAATTGAACCAAAGCCTGTTTACATATGGATTCACATATATTCCAAATTTCAACCAGAACGTAGCATTACTTCTTGAGATAGGGCACTCAAAATGGAAAAAAAGAACGGGTGATTGCGCTACCCCCTTTTTAGCTGTTGACACAAAAATAAAATCAGTTCTTATACCCATTAAGGGCTACTTGCCGATAAATTTTTCTTTCATTCCGTTCATTATTTCTTGAGATACAGCAGTCACAATTGACGACAAAAAACGTTCTATAACTCAACCCCCGTTTGAGCTATTGACACCAAAATTGAATCAGCACCTGCTCCTGTTAGGGGCAATATATGGACCAAATTTTGTTTGATTCCGCCAGTTACTTCCTGAGGAATAGCAAGCACGCGTAACTCAAAAAACGTCCCATTGCTCCACCCCCCTTGGAGGAATTCGCGCCAAAAACCAATGGGCACAAGTTCACATAGGGGCACATATGTGTACCAAATTTCGTTCAATTTCATGCGGTAGTTTTTGCTGTAGAGCGGCCACAAAAAACTGGTCACACACAGACGTGACACACATACACACACACACACACACACACATACACACACACACACACACAGACAGACATTTTCCAAAAATAGTCGAAATGGACTCAGCACACCTCAAAACGTTCGAATCCGTCAAAATTCGAAATTCGAAAATTTGCACGAATCCAATACTTTCTTCTATATATTAGATATAGAAGAAAGTAAAAATGGCAACATATCTCTCTTCTTAATGATTTTCTTCACGCTACAAATTTTAATAAAAGCATTGTTCAACAATGAGCATGATCAGCAATGAATTTCTAATTGAAGGCTTACCTACATTTTAGCATGAAATTAGTTAAAAACAGTTATGATTCACTTTCTAATTACCTTGGAACATTAGAACAGATTTTATCTCATGCAGAAAAATCAAGGACTTTTATAAATGTTAAATTATAATTTTTTCGAGCAATTTTTGCGGTTCTTTTTTGGTGTTTGAAAACTCCCCTAAGTTTTTTCTCGGGTACATAAGTACCACCTTGGCAAATTTGGTCGAGATCCGACGTAAACTGGATTTGTATAAGGAACATACACACATACATACATACACACACACATATATATATATTCTTTGTTTTATTCATATAGATTCTCATTTTATTTCATAGGATTTGCTACCATATCCAGCACACCATCAGTCATCGACAGCGTCGTAGAACACGGAAGCTTGTCCAGTTCAACCCCCAGTCCTCCCCAGCAACGGAACAAGGAGAGCAACACCCCATGTCTCAAGTGCAGTTTGTGTCAACAAAGGCTAGAGGACACTCACTTCGTGCAGTGCCCCTCGGTTTCTGGGCACAAATTCTGCTTCCCCTGCTCGAGAAACAGTATCAAAGAGCAGGGGTCATCTAACGAAGTCTACTGTCCCAGTGGGGACAAGTGTCCCCTTTTAGGTTCAGACGTGCCGTGGGCGTTCATGCAGGGCGAAATTGCCACCATCTTGGGAGAAGAGCACAAAATCAAGAAAGAAAGGGAGACCTGAGCTCCATCGGAGCATGTCTGAATGAATTGTAATCGATTACAGAATCGAACCATCAACCCAATTTAATGTCATTTCCCTATTATTGGCAATTTTAACGTGATTCAATTGTTTACTCTCTAAATATTACCAACAGTGGCCAAATTGAAACCAAATTTAAAATTAAAAAAAAAATCGCCAAATTTGTCGCCAAGTTTGCGACAAAACTTGACGACCAAAAGGCTGGCGATATATCGTCAAGTGTCCGACAAATTATAACACCTCTTGAGTTTACATCAAAATTAACAATGATTCCCTCCAAAAAAGGAGCAAAAGACCCCCTTAGGAACATCCGAATGCAACCCAAAGGGGAGGTGCACAACTAGGCCCCACTAGGAGTCTACGTACCAGATTTCAACTTTCTAGGACATACCGTTTTTGAGTTATGCGAGATACATACGAACATACATACAGACGTCACGAGAAAACTCGTTGTAATTAACTCAGGGGTCGTCAAAATGGTCGGGTCGAAAACAACTCAACATTCATTCGGGGGTGAGAAAAATGGAAATTAAGGTCGATTTTTGAGTGAAATTTTTTTCGCGAATACAATACTTCCTTTTTTGTAAAAGGAAGTAAAAGAAAGAGCTTAAACGATTCCTTGTTTAGGGTAAAACCAATAAAAGTTGCCACTGCACTAGTAGAGTTTGACTATGGCTTTTATGGAATTGGTAAACATCAGTTTGCCACACAACCTGCATCCTTATTGAAAAGTGGTCGAAAGTGGCCTCGTATGTACTAAACCATCAATACAAAAATAACACAATTACAGTTCTTAAAGCAATGATTAACATTTATGTGCATTGATACCATCAATCACGGTAGAGTGTTCAAAAAGTAATCGATTACAGTTTTCTAGTTTTATAATTGTTGTTGTATTTCAAGTATAAATCTAATGTTTTACTCATGAACTGATTTTAAATTTTAGTGTTATTGTTAGAGAGGAAAAAATCTTTACTGGAGAAGAAGAAAATCAATAATTTATTGAATCTGTATTTTATATCCAAGAATGAATGTCGTAAAATTATGGACATAAAAACTACAACGGTATTTTTGAATTTTATGGATTGTTTTCCTTTCATATTGTGCAACTTAATTCATAACTCTGGTATGGTTAAACTACTGTTCATTTTCCTAAACCAAACTTAGTGCCAATTTGCGCATGCGTCAGGTCTGCTGTGATTTTATCAAAATAGGGTGGGAAACCAGGAAGTAAAAGGTTCAAAATAACGTGTTCAAAGACAGCAAGTGCGAGCGGTAAGTGCCCATCCTCAACCTATCGCCCCGTTTTGAAATGGAATCTGTGCTGAATAGTAGTCTTTGCTTTTGAGAACGAACAGTATACATAATTTTCATACGTCCTTTCGCACAAGGCAAGATGCAAAAGCTTTTGCCCCAAATCAAATTTTCAAATTCAAATAGGAAGATCTTTAAGAAAAGGATTCCGAGAAATGCTTCTATTTAAGCTCTAGCTTCAACCAAATTCGTGATTTTCACAGCCTGATTACTTAATAGGCCAACCTGGCCATGGCCTACCTCCCCTGCTGTTTAGGGATCTCCAAATGGCTGAAATCGTTTTAGCCAAAGGTTAAAGTTGTAAGGATTGACTATAGGAGGGAGGGGGGAAGAAAGTTTGGCTTAGGGCCTCCCAATATCTTAATCGAGCTTTGATATTTCCTGTTCTGCTAAACAGGGTGTTGGGGAGACAATCTAAACTAACCTAAAGAACCCATCGCATAAAAAAAAAAATCACCCCAAAAATATTTGATACATTGTTTCAAATTTCAATCTAGAAAACTGTACGAAGCTTCTTTAGGTCAATAATTAGCAAGCATTTTCAATAACCTGTAATCCACAAATCTTGTAACCTGCAAGTAGGGTAAGAGTGTAGAATAGGAGTACATTGGAGCTTGGCGAGTTGTTTAACTTTCTATTTTGGTGAAAGCAGAAAAATATCTTTTATGTGGTAGTCATATTTGCGCCTCATTTTACAACTTAGTGGAACTTTTAGTAACATATTAAAGAGCTTATTTTATTCTTTTGTGGGATTTTTTAAACATTTGATGACTTTATTTACTTATTTGACAGATTATTTTACATTTCATGGAGTTTAATCGCATTTTAGTTAAAAGTAACTTGAAAAGATTTAGTCCGGGATATCATAAAATAAAGTTTCCACCTAACTTTGACAAAACCTGGCGACACAAATACTATGGGTGCCATTCAGTTGTAAAACGTTCTAATTAGAAGATGATTAGTTTCCAGTGGTGATAAATCTG
Source organism: Uloborus diversus (assembly GCF_026930045.1). Taxonomy (NCBI): domain Eukaryota; kingdom Metazoa; phylum Arthropoda; class Arachnida; order Araneae; family Uloboridae; genus Uloborus; species Uloborus diversus. The sequence goes on along the minus strand of NC_072734.1, from coordinate 187,154,752 downwards.
TTATATCGCCTGATACCTCTATTCTATACTTTTTAAGGGATTGAACTTATCAGTTTTTCCTTTTAATGAAGAAAATCTGCAGTTTTAATCGAAATTTTTAAAATGGTCATCAGTTTGTTAAACAATTTGGATTATTGTTAAGATAATATTATTACAATAGAATCTAACATCCTGATGGTGGATCATATACCATCATAATGTTATTCCTTACCAAAAAAAAAAAAGAAAAAAAACAAAAACAAATCCTGTATGCAAGAGCAACATAAACACAATTAATGCGAAATGTTGAAATTGATATGCTTGATCAAAAGCATTTTTAAAACACATTTTCAAATTTTAGTTTTAACAAATGTATAATACAACTGTAAATATCATTTGTGTCTATTTGAGTGTATATAAAAGGGTACGAGCAGAAGAGTTTGTAAATAGTATACAAATATTATGTGTTAGTAAACAAGAAGGGTAAAATTTAAGTAAGAGCTGAACTAAGCTATTTTCCAAACTTATGGAAAATAGCACACATCCAGGATATTGATGGAGATGGTTTTCTCATATGTCTCAGGCTTCTTCATAGCACAAATGAACGAATATGGGTTGTTCAAAGCTCTTTGTGGATCATGATTTTAATTTTCATTGGACAGGGGACTAACCTAACTTTCAAAGGGTCAGCTTGTGATTGGTTTATTTTCTTTGGTAGTAGGGGAAAAAGTAGCTCGGGACTCTTTCCTTTTCAGCTTACGAAAAGAAAAGAGTCCGTTTTGCTTCTTAGATGCAGCACTAAATTTCACTCGACCCCAGATTTTAGTACAAGCTTTAAATTTCCGAACATTATCTTGTAAAAAAATATTTTCATTGAATTCCATTGTAAGAAACTGCAGTAAATATTAGAAAATCTCTAGGAAATTCAGATTCCACATATTTTCCAGTAACCGATACAGCTTCCCTCTCAAGTAGTGTAATAACGGTTCCATAAGAAGAAGCTGCATCTGTTACTGGAAAATTTTGTGGAATCCAAGTTTCTTGCATGTTTTGCAGCTGTTTCAGCATTATTATTATGTTTTTCCCTTTATTTTCTTCTTTTCCCTTTTTAGTGCTGGTATGCAAAAATAATTTAATTTTTACATCAATCGAGTCTAAATTTGATTGAAAGTGACACAGTGCTGCAATGTACAAGTTGGTTATAAAGTAATGTGGACCCTCTATTGTACAAACACAGTACCGGACAAAACATCGCCAAATTTTCTGAAATAAAATATTTCCAAAACTTGCCACCAGGGTAAATTTTGGCTATGCAAAAGTGTATTACAGTGGATATTGAAGAATTAAATGCCAGCTGGACAAAATATAACCATCATTTAACACCGATGAAACGCAGTTATGCAAATTATTGCATTCTCTTCGGTAGTTTTTCTTTTTCTTTACTAATAATAAAGCTGAAAGTCTCTCTGTCCGGAGGATGTCTGTAGGATGTCTGTGACGCGCATAGCGCCTAAACCGTTCGGCCGATTTTCATGAAATTTGGCACAAAGTTAGTATGTAGCATGGGGGTGTGCAACTCGAAGCGATTTTTTGAAAAATCGATGTGGTTCTTTTTCTATTCTAATTTTAAGAAAAAAAATATCATAAGGTGGACGAGTAAATTACGAAATTATCATAACGTTGAACTGTAAGATGGGTACAAGCCAACTGGCGAGAAAATTCACCGTACATTATTTGTAAATATACAGGCGAACCAAAAGACCTTTTGATTTTTCTATTACGGGCAAAGCCGTGCAGGTATCACTAGTTTAACATGAAATTCTAAGTCGGTTTATTAAACCTCATTTGTAAATAAGATTTTTTTTTTCATAAAATAAATGCATGCAGCATCTTTTCAAATTCAGTCCTACAATGCCCAGAATAATACACTTTTGCAGCGCCAAAATATCCGCTGGTGGCTTTTTTTGGAACTATTTTATTTTATTTCAAAACCGAAATCACATGATCCACTACGTGCGCCCATGAAATTTGGCAAAGTTTCGTCTGGTATTCTATGCACTAGAGAGCTCTAAACACCTCATGTTATTTTATAACCACCTTGCATATACAACTGCTAGAGCTAAGAGTAATTTAAAATTTAGAGCAAGAAATTAAGCTTGCCTAAGTTGTACCATGTCTTAAGGCGAGGCACTCTCCCCTAAAGCCAAAAAGGATTTAACAGCTTCTTTTTGGAGATAGTGGTTTTCTCATTTCCATAGATTTATAGAAACTCCATGAACATTTAATTAATCTTAACGGGAAAACAAGTCAATTTTGAAAACTTTCCAGTACTTTAGAATGCAGAATAAGAAGAAGTGGGATCAAAGTTAAGATTAGCTCCAAACGATAAGGAAGATCAACAGAAAACCGTAAAGGGCCGGATTTCTTTGAATTCATTTTTGCTCAGGAGAAGTTGCAGCAAATGAAATATTAACCATAAATACAATGCATGGAACCTAACCTGTAAGCGAAGAAAATTGTTAAGTAAAACTAAATATGCTTGAAGTACAAATAGTTAGATAGAAAAACATAACAAATGTATTTAGAAAAGAAAGTTTACATCAAGAGACACAATAATCAATTTTAATTGTAAATTGCAATAGATAAAGATGAAAATAACAATACTTTTTTACAAAGTTAATATGCAAGTAAGCTAAAATTGCAGCAATATTTTCATAACCTATAGTTTTATAAAAATAAACGCAAAACTTAATTTTTGATAAAATAATAAGAATAAGTGCATCAGCATACAAAATTTTATGCATTATTAAACTAATATCGAATCACAAGAGATTGAGAAAACAAAATACCACATGTAGTAAATACGACAGTCTTGTGTTCTTCGAATTTTAACTTAAATGTTTTTAAGAATGTGGCAAAGCTTATATTCAAAGTCTCACTTGAAATCAAAATGAATTCAGATCTTTTAATCATCTTTGTCAACACTAAAATTTTTGTGAATAATTATCCCAATGAAACAAGGATTCATAACATTACAAACAACTTTTCAATGAACATTGTAAAATGTACTTTTACACCTTTATATTTAAATAAAACCTTTCTCTCGATTTGTACAAAAAAAATTCATTTGCTCATTGAAATTTTTTTTTTTTTTTGGAGAGTACTTGTGAGATGTGCTATTTTGTTAATGTTCCATACATACCAAAAGTTATTTAACAGCTGGATGTTCTTCTTAACGCATTCATGAATATTTCTAACATTCAAAGTTTTAGTACTGTATTTCAGTGCATCGTTTAAAATAAAGTTATTCCAATACTATTTTTGTAGTCCTTAAGTCCTTTTTTTTTTCTTTTGAAAACATATACCTTATTGAAATTAAACAATTTGAAAGCGCTTTCAGTATTCATTGTGCATTATTGCTTACATCTTTGAAAAAGTTAATCAATTTTAATACTTTGGCACAAACTATTAAAAATTGATGAGGGCCTGATTTAAAATGGCTCATAAATGCTCCTATCGAGCTTGGAGCAAAGGATAGTCAGAGGGGACATGATTCAGTTGCTTAAATTTATCAAATGAAAAATGTTAATGGGTTAAATTTTTGCACAGAAAACAGGACAAGGAGTCATTGTTTCAAGATATTCAAATCGCAGGCTAACCTGGAAATTAGGAAGAATTACTACTTAGGCTTAGTAGGGTTGTGGGCACTTGGAACAACTTACCAGAAGAGGATGTAATGAGCAAGGGGGTGGATAGCTTTAAGAGGGCTGTTGATCTTCATTGGGAACTTATAAACTGACTAGGACCAGACTAGCTGGGCCCAGAGCCTGTTGCTGATTGTCACATTTGCATTTGGACTGAGAAAGCACTCGAGATCTAACCTTAATAGCAACAAAACAAAATTAAGCATATAGGGGCAGCATATCAACCTCAGATATATGGATACGGTGGTAGAAGTGGTCAAGGGCGCCCATATGACAAATTGTAGGGGGAGGGGTTCAGATATTTTCCCCATGGTTTAGTAGGGTATTTTCTAAATTGAAACCGATTTTAGGACAGATTAGAGTCATTACAATGTGTCATTTTTAATAACTTATTCATTAATGGCTGGAGAATAAATGTTTTTACATTTTTGCAAAGAAAAGAGTACCAAAAGCAAGGAAGTTCTAATTTCAAAGGGGGGCTTGAGCCCCCCTTTCCCCCCTTTGTGGGCACCCTTGGAGGTGGTATCAATAGATAGCAGTATACATATCATTTTCAGAAGTAGTGGCCCAGTGGCATGGCCCAGTGAGCACTGTCATGTGTTGTGGAGGAGTATATTTGCAAAAGGTAGTTTTTTGTTTAAAACTCAGTAGGAATTTCAGCGCAAGTCAAATTTTTGCTGTTATTCTAGAAGATACTTTAAAAAATGGGTTTTTGAATTCCTTTTGAGGACAGCGAATACTTTGCACTGAAGCACTTTGTAAGGGTTAGTTACAGTGTCGCCGTTTAACTTGCAAGACCTCTTTTTTTTTTTTTTTGCAACCATTAGCATACTTACAGTGGAAAATTCTATGTAGGAGGATTTTTATTTATTGAAGGAACTTCTTTCAAATTCTTTGCACAGGCATCACCATGAGGAGTGTACGGTAGTATTTCATTTATAGCTAGTATTTCAATACTTGATATTTTGTTTTTACCTGGCTAAAGCAAATTTGAGCCTTCTGAGTATTTAAAAATTAGCTCAGTTTTCTTTTCGCATTTGAGCCCTTAATCCCTTAGCATACGAATAAAATCACTTGTAGTAACAGCAATTTAACAGCTTTAACCTCTTGATATACATTGGCATATAGAAGATGTCATTTATTCTATGAGCCATTGTAGACTGTGATGGCTCGGAGATGTCATGACTTCAAGTTACCATTACATACCGAGGTCTGCAAGATGTCATTCATTTCATGAGCCATTGCAAACTCTTTGACATCTCCGAGACTTCATTGAATGTCAAGGAGTTAATTCACAAGAAAGGCAGTCAAGACATTTTATGAAAGAAATTTAGAGCTCATGCAATATTTTCATAAAACTGGCCCAAATGTATGTGGTACATACGTTGGAAAATCTATTAGATTTCATAACTCCATAGGCATCATTACCAACTAGACCAAGTTTAATAACCTTTATTTGGAGCTTTAATTTACAGAAGAAACAGATAATAAGTTGGACCTATTATAAGATGGAAGAGTTCTGAGATTGTGCCTTATCTTGAACTTGAGGAGTGCTTTTAATTTTCTGGAAAAGAGATAAAAGTTAATGCACATATCTTTGCAACGACAATAGAACTCACAAAATGCACGGAAAAGTAATTAATTTCATTAACTGGGAATAAAAACTAATATTTAAATAAAACATTACGTGCAGATATAAGCAATCAAGTTTTACTTTCACAAAGTCATATTTAAAAGTTTAATTTAGTAACTTTTATATGTATTATTTATAAGAGTCTACAATTTTTAGAACACTTTATGGTAAAGTCTCAACATCATGATTGGGTTTTCCATTAGGCAGGTTATATGTGCTCTTTGCAATTCTCTCATGCATGAAGAGTGTTTATGGAATGTAGAAAATTAAAAAACCCTTTGTCAGCATTAATTTAAAATGTAAACTAAAAGACAGCCTACTTTTAAGAGAATAATTTGCAAAAAATATATATTTGACTGTGCTATGTACTCAAACTAGGGAATTTACTGAAATTCTTGAATGGCTGAATTGAGGATTAATTCTTGAAACTAGGTAGGAATATAATAAGTAGATAAAGCACTTTTGTGTACGATTACTGTAAGATCTAATCGAACAGTCACTTCTAAACAATGGCAACCTCCAAAGGATGGTGATAGAGTTGCAGAATTGAACACGCTTCGTAAGGTTTCCATGACATTTGATCTTTAAACAGCAAATTTCAAGCAATTGCCAGTCATACTCATCATCGTTATAGTTCATTAATTTTTCAAGAAATTGTTTTCCTTTTTCACTCCTTGAAGTGGAAATTATTATGGATTGTCTTACAGAACATAATCCAGCTACTAAGAACAGCTCAGATCTTACTGGTCTCGCACAAAAACCTTTACGTTGCAGGGTTTGTCATCAAGATCACAACTATGACATATGTACCCCTTGTCATTCAGTTGAAGCAAATAACTCCAGAAAATGATCCTAACAAAATTTCTTACACTGAAAAATGACCTCAAAGTTACTAAAGATGGTTAAAAAAGAAAAAGTGCGCAAAAACCGGTGTTACTTTGTTTAGTGATGAAAGGATGCAAAATTTGTAAAACTTTAACCAAAAAAAAGGTAATACTTTTATGGTTTGAAACTGGATTCAAAAACTAAATGCAGTAAAACAGGCTGGAAATCTGGATGGAATTGTGTAAAAACTGTTAGAAAAGTGTGTTAGAAAAATGTATTCATTCCAAGACTGGTTTCTCAGGAAAGCACTATAAAAATTGCAGAACAATTGAAAGTCAAAGATTTCAAAGGTTCGTTTAAGTTTCCTGACTAACAGACTTGAAAAATAATCATGTAAATGTCTAAGAAAAAACTCATTATCAACCCAGAGAGAAAAATGCTTGTTTTAAAGAGAAAAACTATGAATGACCAATGTTCCCCAGTGTTATATAATAAAGCACTTAGTGGTTGAGTTAATAGTGAGTTTTACATTATTTTAAAGTTATTAAACTTGTGCGTTTTGATTTTCTGAAGAATCATTTTTCAAGTCTCCTTACAAATTACCTCCAGGACAGGATTTACAAATACAAATACAATACAAACACAAATGTGATGACCAACAATAGGCTCTCCGCGCAGCTAGGCTGCTCCTAGTCAGTTTATAAGTCTCCAATGAAGATCAATAGCCCTCTTAAAGCTACTCACCCCCCCCCCCCCCCCCCCCGCTCATTACCCGCCTCTTCCAGTAAGCTGTTGCTGTTCCAAGTTCCCACGGCCCTATTTAAAAAGTAATTTTTCCTTATTTCCAGGTTAGCTTGAGATTTGAATAGCTTAAAACAATGACCCCCCCCTCCCCCCATCATTCTTTCCATGCAAAAATTTAACCTAGTAACATCATTCATTCTGATAAATTTAAACAACTGAATCATGTCCCCTCTGACTTCTTTGCCCCAGGCTATACATATTAAGCTTACCACTAAGCCTAGGCTTTGGAGCATCCTAAAAATAACAGAAGACAAAAAAAAAATCATACAAAAACATGGCTTTAATTTCTTTGCTATGGTATTTAAAAACAAGAGTAAGAAAGCTTATACATTTCGATGCACATATTACAAGTACAAAATATACATTCAACAGTGCAGCATTGCAAGTAACAAAGCCGACAGAATGCTTGGGTTTATCAATAGATCTGTTTCAAACAAATCTAAAAAGAATCTTCTGCCGTTATATAGGAGTTTAGTAAGACCACATTTGGAGTATGCTGTTCAGTTTTGGTCTCCTTATCTCAGGAAAGATATTTCTGTATTGGAAAGGGTTCAAAGAAGGGTAACTAGACCAGTATTGGAACTTTTAAATTTAGATTATGATACCAGACTAAAAAAGCTTAATATGTATCAGGGGCGCCGACTTGCAAAAATTATTGGGGGGGGGGGGGGGGGCTAAACGTCACCGATGATCTAGGGGGTATGTAATCCCACGGAGCACCCCCCCTTTTTCCGAAAAAGAATGAAAATTCAAGATTTTTGAACCTTGAAAATGCCAATTTACATATTTTCTGATTTATACAAACAAACAACATGTGGCATGGCGTTTTCAAAGTCAATCTATGAATTGGTACACAAATTTTCTGGTTCAATTAGATCATGTCACTTGTCTTCCAATGAGGGACATTTTTACACTTCTGTTTTGGAGAAAGTCGTCGTGCAGTGCCGTGGCTAGGCATTGATATAAAGTAGGGCACTTTGACTTGCATGGAAGGGCACTTGACTTGCATCCCAGTGGCGCCAAACCACCAAAAATATTGGTAGGGTAGGGGACATACCGCGGGGGTAACCCCAGGAAATATTTTCTAAATTGGAGATGGAAAAAGTAAGTTTTACAGTTTTTTAAGCATTTTAGAGCAATATATTATCAACATTAGAATCCCGAAAACTCTACTCTCGCTAACTCGACACATGTTTTGCTTTGAAAAACGGCAAAGAAAAAAAAAACGTACGGTATTTCCGTAAAAAGTTAATTTAATTTATAGTATACTAATTTTGTTTTTAGACTATTACAGAACAGTGAATATATGTCTATAAAAAGATTGAAATTATATTTAAATAAATCTTAAACAATCATTAAAAAAAAAAAAAACATAAAACATTGCTGTCGCACTTTGATTAATAAGTGAAATAGCTAATTTAAACTTGCTTTGAATAAGACTCAGAGTTCATTAAATAAAAATAATATTCCAAAGTTAATTTGTTTAATATTAGTTAATAAAGTTAATATAGTATGTAAATAGCTGGTTTTTATAGGGTCTTATATCCAAAAAATATTTTAGTATTTGAAAATAACTAATGTAGTACTATACAGTAATAAAATAGTACTAATATTTCGAAATTTTAACTCTAACATTCTGTATGTAGTTAATTAGCACCATAACATTATCCACACCACTCGTTTTTAGTTAACCTGCTTTTTACCGTAATAATTATTTGTTTTAACTCATTACGGAATGTATAGGTAACTATCTTCAAACAAGGAAAATAAAAAAATACTAAGACAAATTTGAGTTTAGAAAGCATTAAATAGCTAATAATTTTCTTAAATTATTGGGGGGGGGGCTCGGGCCCCCTCAAGCCCCATGGAGTCGGCGCCACTGATATGTATAGCCTGGAGCAAAGCAGGATCAGAGGGGACATGATTCAGTTGTTCAAATTTATCAAAATGAATCACGTTATGGATTAAATTTTTTGCTCCGAAAGCAAGACGAGGGGTCATTGTTTTAAGCTATTTAAATCTCAGGCTAACCTGGAAATAAGGGAAAAACTACTACTTTAGTAGGGTTGTGGGCACTTGGCACAGCTTACCGGAAGAGGCGGTAATGAGCAAGGGAGTGCATAGCTTTAAGAGGGCGAATGATCTTCATTGGGGACTAATAAATTGACTAGGACAAGCCTAGCTGGGCCAAGAGCCTGTTGCTGGTCGTCACATTTGTATTTGTATTTGTACATAGAAATGTGCCCTTTAACATTAAAACAGCTATGTTTCGCTCTCTTAGATTAGGTAGTTCACACCCTCAGTCAGCCCTAGCCAGTGGTAGAAGCAATATCAAAAACGGAGTGCAGTTGGAACTCTATAGCGCTTTTGTCAATTGTTATACTCAAGGGTGCCACTGCAGAGGCACAATCAATATTCTAAAATTTCCCCTCATACCCTTTATTATTTTAATCAAGCTTTTAGACTTTAAAGAAAAATCAGTACCATTTAATATTCTTGCTCATCAACAAAAGGAAACTTCCCATAAATGCCAAGCAGGCAAAATAAAAAACAATACTCAGTAATATTCATAATAATACAAGCAATGATAAAATTAACTAGTATGTTGTGGCCATCACGAAACTTTCTTCTATATTTTTCTTTTTTTTTTTCTGATCCCTCCCCATGCTTGACGAGGAAGCATATTCCCAACAAAAACAAAATTACACATGCAAAAACTTGACGACCATCCCAATGTCTGAATTATTGCAAAAGCAAAGCAAAGAGCGAAAATTGAAAGTTATTTTTAAAAGCCTTGCTTGAATTAATTACAAATATTTTATTTGTTAACAAACATAAGATGGCAACAGTTAAAAATTTAAATCATTGAGATAATATTTCCGATCATTTCCATTCAATTAAAATCACGAGAAATACGCAGACGACAATCTATTACGATTTATCTTTCTTATTGTTGCATTAATAAAGCTATTTTTATTCAAAAAAAAAAATCAACACCTCTTGGAGCGATTGGCGTCAAAATTGAACCAAAGCCTGTTTACATATGGATTCACATATATTCCAAATTTCAACCAGAACGTAGCATTACTTCTTGAGATAGGGCACTCAAAATGGAAAAAAAGAACGGGTGATTCGCTCCCCCCACCCCCTTTTAGCTGTTGACACAAAAATAAAATCAGTTCTTATACCCACTAAGGGCTACTTGCCGATAAATTTTTTCTTCATTCCGTTCATTATTTCTTGAGATACAGCAGTCACAATTGACGACAAAAAACGTTCTACAGCTCAACCCCCGTTTGAGTTATTGACAACAAAATTGAATCAGCACCTGTTCCTGTTAATGGCAACATATGGACCAAATTTTGTCTGATTCCGCCAGTTACTTCCTGAGGAATAGCAAGCACGCGTAACTCAAAAAACGTCCCATTGCTCCACCCCCCTTGGAGGAATTCGCGCCAAAAACCAATGGGCACAAGTTCACATAGGGGCACATATGTGTATGAAATTTCGTTCGATTTCATGCGGTAGTTTTTGCTGTAGAGCGGCCACAAAAAACTGGTCACACACAGACGTGACACACACACATACATACATACACACACACATACATACACACACACACACAGACAGACAGACATTTTCCAAAAATAGTCGAAATGGACTCAGCACACCTCAAAAACGTTCGAATCCGTCAAAATTCGAAATTCGAAAATTTGCACGAATCCAATACTTTCTTCTATGTATTAGATATATAGAAGAAAGTAAAAATTAAAAAAACTTCCAACTGAGTCCCAATTGTAAAATCAAGAGGGAAAATTGAAAATAATTTTAAAAGTCTTATATTATTAAAAAACAATGTCAAGTATTTCATTTGCTATTAAATAAAAACTGGCAACAGATAAAAATTTTAAATCATTGCATTTTATTTCCTTGTCGGCCAACAATGAATTCCGTTATTAATCGCGTGAATAAAGGCTTAGCCATTATTAAAATCTGCTTTAAACAAACATTATAATTCAAATCCTATGAAACATGGGTGTTCCAAAAACATTCTATCAGACGGCGAAAAAATTCTCCTTATTTTGGTATTAAATTTCAAATTTTTTAACTATTTTTTCACTGCAAAAATCACAAAAAACCTTTTAGAGATTTTTAATTAATATCTTTGTTAACTAATGCAATCCAAAGATGCAACCTAGCTAAGAACACTCTCGATCAATTCTCCTTTCAAACATTTTTTTTTTTTTCAAAATCGGTCCATCCGTTTAAGCGCTAGAGTGCCACAGACAGACACACAGACATGTCAAACTTATACCCTCTTCCTTTGTGTGTCGGGAGTTAGAAATTCAAACAAAAAACACTCACAGGAAGAATCTGTTTCTTATGAGAATAACATTTGTTCAGCCTCTTATGTTCTTCCCTCAATTCTATGAGCTCATAACACAGCTTTGTATCTTCAAATCTTAGTTTGTCCAAGGATTTGAATGTTTTGTTCTCCAGTACCTAGAAAATTTTCAAAATAGAAGTGAAACTGATACTTAATAACAGTTTTAAATACAAATCCAGTCGGGGTTACTACTCTTATATATGTTGCCGTTAAAGTATGAAATCCGTTTTTTTATAGAATACCTAGTTATTTCATGGAATAACTGATAGTGTCCGTTAAAGTGTAAAACTCTCTTGGATTACATGGTTTAACTAGTTATGTCATAGAATAACAATCTGCAGCTTGTTAAAGTGTAAAATAATCTATATCATATATCTTGCACGACAAATAAGTTTACCTTCCACCCCTGTGTTACCCCCAATATGTTTGTGTAAAACCCGGTGTGTCAACAAAAAATGTTGTTGTTTTAGAAGTAATGTTATTTGTAATTCCAAGTGTCATTTTAGTAATCCTTGTTGTAACAAATGATTTTATGGTACATTTTCATAAATACCATTTGTACGCTGCATAAATTAGATAAATTGCTTTTTTTTTTTCATTTTAATTGACTATCATTAGTTTAATTGTGGAATACCTAGTTATTTCATTTTAGATAAACTGTTTATTTTACACTTTAACTGTCTCTCATTAGTTAATTTATAGAATACCTAGTTATTTCGTAGAATAACTAGTTAAAGTGTCAAAATAATAACGTATTACGCACTTTAACGACACGATCAGTTATTTCATGGAATAACTAGGTATTCTATAAAATAACTGCATTATATACTTTAACAGTAACATATACACTCAACAGCTAGAAACATGTTTTGAAAAATGGAAGTCAACACTTTAATAAGTCCAAATATAAACTTTCTAAAAAAGTTTGAAACTTCAAAGAAATTTTTCATTGACGCTTTCTATTTGAATTAAGTTTGCATGAATTCAGAAGCAAAATTTATATTTGTACATGATCATGCACTAATAATTGAAATAATTAAGCAATTAAACATTCTAAAATTTAAAAGCAAGTGTAGAAGTGCATTAAATATTTTTTAAAAAAAGCAAAAGAAATACATACACACATATATAAAAATGTCTAAGTAAAAACATACTTTTTTTCTGTGAAAACGAATATTGTAGTAAAATTTCTGTAAGATGGGAATTTTAAATTGAATCTTGTTGTTTTGTTATAAATAAAATATTTTCAAGATAAAATTGAAATTTCACTGAAATATTAGTTAGTTTGATGAAGGAAAAGTAAGATGAAGTAGCTCGCATAAATGAATCAGAGAATGAGGAAGTGAAAAATCAATTGCAGATACGAATGCAACTCTTAAGTCGGTTAAGAAAATTAATAAAAAAGTTGTTTTCAACTGAAATGGAACACAATACTGCCAGGGCGGGGTTAGTTGCATGTACATTTAGTGAGAATGTACGTAAAATGAGCTCATAATTTATATTTGTCTTTTATGCATATTAGTTATGTGAGACTTTAGTTAAATCACATAAATAAAGATAAGTTTCTGAAAATTTCAGGAACTACATATTTAAACAAGGCTAAAAATTTATAGTCTTGAGCAAAGAAGAGACCGAGGGGACATGATTCAGTTGTTTAAATTTATTAAAATGAAAGATGTTAAGGGGCTGAAGTTTAGCACTGAAAACAGGACAAGGGGTCATTGTTTTAAGCTATTTAAATCTCAGGCTAACATGGATGTTAGGAAAAATTATTATTTTAGCAGGGTAGTGGAACCTTGGAACAGTTTACCGGAAGAGGTGGTAATGAGCAAGGGAGTAGATAGTTTTAAGAGGGCCATTGATCTTCACTGGGGATTGTAAATTGACTAGGACCAGTCTAGCTGGGCCCAGAGCCTGTTGCTGGTCGTCACTTTTGTATTTGTAAACATCAGAATTTGGGGTGGGAGGGAGGGTAGGAGCATGCCGCACATTACCCCACCAGGTGTCACTTGTGCTAAAAACATCGCTGCATTTTGTGCAAACCTCGATTATTTGAATCCCTGATTTATCTAAAATTGCTACAGAAACTTCAGAAATATAGGGGAGGGTGGCCAAAGCGGGTAGGTTTTCAAAGAACGCTCAAAAATTGTAGTTTTTGGCATTTTATCAAAACAATTTTGGTTTTATATCCTAACAGGGTTATCGAACTTCAAAATAAAAAGTGATTCGTGCATTATTTCAAACCCAATATTTTTTTTATTATCAAACTTTACAAACATTTGAAAACCCGGCTTTGCCTTACCAGGGAGCCCAAAGTGGGTAAGCTTAACTAATTGTGATTTGGCAGATTTTCCAATCAAATATGAAGTTATAAATGATTAAAATAGTTGACTAGCTACCTGCCGCTAAAAAAAAATATATAAATATATAAAAGTTATACTTATCCAATTTAAAGTCAGTCATTTGTTTATAAAACATAAAGAAATAACTAATTAAATTAATAGACTAATTAATTGCCAACATAAAAAATAACTTTTTAAAGTTATACTTATCCAATTTAAATAGAAAATCTAAGTCAGCACATATTTCAAGAAATTATAAATAAATACATGATTAAATCCTATACCCGCTTTGCCCAAATGCACATTTTTTATTTCAATAATTATAACCTTAAATTAATAATTTAAAAAAAAAAACGGAATGACATCGAAGTTTATAGGTGGATAGTGTCAGAGTAACGTAATATTATTGACAATCAAAAAAATAAGCTGGTCTTCGACTAATCACAAGTTACAAAACTTTTTTTTTTAAATGTATCATTTTTGAAAAATTTTAAGCCTGGTTGTGCCATGCCGCTTCACTGGGACTGATAATAACTCGAGGGGTATTCGGGTATACACGACATACATATTCATTGCCGCTTACACACCATGTGGGTAGGCACACCATGGTGGTTACACACCATGTGGGGGGTACCCACCAAAGTGGGTAGGCATACGAAGGTCTACCCACTTTGGGTCACCCTCCCCTATAACAAAAGAAAATAATACAAAAGCACCAAATAAATTTGAGTTCTACAGGGGCGATAGTGGATTCAAATAAATTAATTATTCAGCAATAAATTAATAAATTAATAATAAATTAATAAATAATAATGAATTAATAATAATAATAAATAATAAATTAATTATTAATAATAAATTAATAATTAATAAATAATAATAAATAGATAATTAATAATAAATAATAATAAATTAATAATTAATAATAAATTAATAATTAATAATAAATTAATTATTAAGTAATTCAGACAATTTTTGGAAAGTATGATAAAGTTCAAATTAAAAAAACTGGGGTTTTTAAATTTAATCTGTCGAGTGCCAATGTTTTGCACTGGTTAGCTAGTTGTTTTGATTTTTTTTAAAGGCCTAACAAGTTGCAGTAAATTTACTTCAAAACTATGATAGATATAGATGAGCCCCTTTATCAAAAAACATTTTAAAACATACTTTTATTTTCTTAAGCTCTTTTTGCAAGGATTCAATAAGCTTTTCTGCTTCATATTTCTTGATTCGGAAATGTGGGTTGTCTAAGATATCTTGCAGCAATTCCAAATCTAAGTGTTTTCCAAACTTTAACATCATTTCATTTGCTTTCTCTCTATGCACTCGGTTGATTTCTTCTTGCTTATATATTAACTTGTGTCGTAGTTTGTCAACTTTCTTCGGTAAGACCCTGTGAATAATGTTTTAAAATTCAGAACACATTATGCCAAAATTTCTTAAGTGGGTATTCTAGTCTAGAAATTCAAAAAAAATCGAATTTTTTTTCCTTCATATTCTCAGAGTTTAGATCTTTAAGAATAAGTTTTTAAGAGGATTTATGGAAATTCAAATTATTTTTGGAGTTACAGTTAATTTTGTTGAAATAAACTCTTTTGCTGAAATGAGAATGCAAACTTTAAAAGCATTTTTCTGGAAACTAGTTTTTTCGATGCGGTTGACAAGAGATCTCAAGTTCTAACGCACCGATTTACTTGAAATTTGGTACAGACTTTCTCAGTACTATCAAAATTGCTCCCACGTAGGGGTTTTTAAAAAAATTGATTTTTATTATTTTTAAAAAACTACCAAACTTCAAAAAAGGAGCCAAAAAATCAACTTTTTTTCAAAAAGATGCCATTTTGTGAGAAAAAAAATATTTTCAAATTGGCTACATCCAGACAATTCTACATCCTTGTTTAGTAAGAATTAACCTTGACTTTATGTTTCAGATCACCTGGAGGATTGGAATCACGTCAAGCAGGAGACCCCCTTTTTTTTTAGAATCCCCACTTTGCCAGCCTCCCCAATTACAATTTTGAATTTATTTTCAACTATTATGCATTTTTATACTTTTAAAGTATTAATAAAAAACTGATAAAAATGGATAGCGAAATTAGCTGCTGTTTTTTTCTATTACGCCTGTAAAATCACCTTAAAATTAAGCCTCTAGACTAGAATACCCCAGGGTTTAAGCTGGGTTCAAAAGTTCTTTAGCATAAAAGCTAAAATTGAGGAAAAAATGTTAGCAAAATGCTAAAATGTTACACATTCTCATATATTTATGTATGCCTCAGTGTGTTTCATCTAAAGTTGAAAATAAAATTCACATTTCATCTGTGATATCTTTGAAAAAATAAGTACAACAGCGATTTTTTTAAAACATAAAATAAAAAAAGAAAACACGATTTTTGTTTAGAACGTTGTTGTCCCCTCCTCCTAATAAAGCAGTTATTGGGGGGACATAGACTAACAGTTATTGAACTTAATTGTAGTTTAAACATCTTAGCTAAGTTTTAAAAAAGATTAAGTTGATTATCGCCATGCATGCTTCCTCTCTAGGATAGTACATTTCTCCTTTTTTTTAAAAAAAAAATAATTTATTTTTTATTTGAGCAAAAGAGCGAAAATGCATTGCTTTATTTTCGCAATTGATATAGTGTTTTCGCATTATGCGAAAAATGCGACCGTAGCGGAAACCCTGGAATACCCCCTTAATTCTTGTTCAGGTTAAGATAAGAGAACTTTTAAAATTAGCATACCCTCAAATGGGGCAACTTTGCTAAGTGGGACATCTTCGCCAGTTTTTAAAAACAATGATGTTTGTTGATACACTAAATTCCAGCTAATAGATGTAGCAGTGTTTTATTGAACACTAGTGGTACCCGCACGGCTTCGCCCGTAATAGAAAAATTAAAAGGTCTTTTGGTTCGCCTGTGTATTTACAAATAATGTATGGTGAATTTTCTCGTCAATTGGCTTGTACTCATGTTACGGTTGCACGTTATGATAATTTCGTATCTCGCCAATTGGCTTGTGCCCATGTTACGGTTCCACGTTATGATAATTTCGTAATTTATGATAGTTTTTTTTCTTAAAATTGGAATAAAAAAAGAACCACATCGAATTTTCGAAAAATCGCTTCGAGGTGCACACCCCCATGCTACATACTAACTTCGTGCCAAATTTCATGAAAATCGGCCGAACGGTTTAGGCGCTATGCGCGTCACAGACATCCTACAGACATCCTACAGATATCCTACAGACATCCAGACATCCTCCGGACAGAGAGACATTCAGCTTTATTATTAGTAAAGAAGGCCTATACTGCCGTGCTAAGCACAGATGTGGTATCTACACATTTTATCAAAATTGAGTTATTGTCACCAGGTGGTCATTAGTAATTTAATTTACCTAAATCTCAAGTTTTTTGGCAATTTGTGAACAAGAAATATTAAAAAAAGCTTTAAGAAAAAAGTCATAAATGCAAATTTGCTTAGTTTGCTAAGGCAATTTGAACGTAAGTGACAAATACTAAGCCTTTAAAGTGGTATCTGCGCAGTTACCACTTTTTTCCTTAGTAATTTGTAGATACGACTTTTATACCTTAGTAAAGCAGCATATTTAATAACGTAGCACTTTATTGTAACAGAGTATTAAAATTAGTTTATCATTAAATAGTTGATACAGGTTGATAATAAAAACTAATACAATTTTGCATAATTGTTAAAGTAAATATTCAGCTTTTTCTATTTAAATGTTTATTTAAAATGCAAATTCTAAAAATGAAATGCATGTAAAATATTCATATCTAATTCTTTCATGCAAAAAAAAAAAAATAAATAAATAAATAAATTAAAACGCATTTCATTCTACAGCCAGTAATATTTTTATTACAGTTTTAACTGTCCGGAGTTTTGAAAATGGTATCTTTCAGAAGGTAAATTCTGTTAGATTTGTATTAACATAATAAAGCGAAACAGCTAAGTCCAAAGAAAGCAGATGTTTTCAGTATTATTTAATGATACATTGAGCATGTTTGACTAAGCTATTTTTGCCGTATCTGTGCAGATACCCCTAAAAATGCCTAGTAATTGTCACTTACGGTGAAAATAGCTTAATATGTGAAAAGGTTTTGAAAAGAAAATTTGTCCTAACTACATTTATTAATTTTAAAATAAGATTTTTACAAAAATACTCTCTTACCGTTCTTAGATAAGTTATTTACGAAACAACTATCGCAAGTTGAGCATTTAATTAAGTCATAAATCAAAGAAACGAGTTGTAAAACTTTATTCATCAATTTCTCGTTTTGAGCTCTGCTGCAGATACCACATCTGTGCTTAGCACGGCAGTATACCACATCTATTAGTTGGTTTCGAAATTCAGTATGGATCCAAATATCATCAAAACCGTAATTCAATTTTCAAAAACTGGAAAGGTGTCTCACTTTGCTAAGTTGTCTCAGTTGACGGTACTAATTATTTCCTCATTATATTTATACTTGAAAATTAAAACTACAAAAATCCACTATAATATTAAAATCTGTTCGCGTCCGTCTGTCTGTCTGTCTGTCTGAAGATCGATCTTCTCGAGAACCACTGCGAATTGGGAGTCAAGCGAGATACCGATCAATTCGAAAATTTCCAAAGAAAACAATAGGACCAATCTCGTAATTGTATGACTTTAATTAGCGGAGATATTAATTAAAACGTTAATTAACATAACGCTATTCAGGAATTTTTATTTCTTTCCTGTTGCCATTTTGCATATGGGTGAGCAAATAAAATTCTAATAATTGTGTCAAAAGAGATTTTTTTGGCTGCTGTCCAAATCTTAAAACAACGTTTCCATCTAGAATTTCATTTTTAATTAGTTTAAAATTGGTTGCTCTATTCGGACATTTATCGTCTGTCCTTTCTTATTTTTTCACATTCAACGTTCTTAACTCTTTTCAGCATATGAAAAATGTTTCTTTAGTAATGTTTACTGATTGAAGTGTAAGTTTATCATTCACCGGCCTCATATTTGGGTACATTTAGGATGTGCGACTAATTATGCTTATTTTGTTGGACTTTTTTCCGTCACATGGG
This sequence comes from Uloborus diversus, assembly GCF_026930045.1. Classification (NCBI taxonomy): domain Eukaryota; kingdom Metazoa; phylum Arthropoda; class Arachnida; order Araneae; family Uloboridae; genus Uloborus; species Uloborus diversus. Next base: position 187,136,006 of record NC_072734.1, on the reverse strand, counting down.
TGAGTTTTCGAATTGTAATAAATCTCTTTTTCCTTCCTGTTTCGATTTTTGCAATACAGTTTGTATCGTTAAAAGAACACGTTAAATTAAGATTGTTTGGATTTCTTTAAGTGGAAACAGAGTTGAACAAAAAAGATTGTTTTTAAGGATTTTAACTAAAGCTTAATTGGAATCTGATGGCTTGATATTAAATTAATGCTTATTGGTATTTAATAAGTCTTGGTGCTTTAGTTTCACATAATCAACAAAAAAGTGTGTGTCATTTTATGCAAAAAGCTGATCGTAATTGTACATAAATATTTCAGATATATTCTATCAGATTTAATTCAGTTTAAAGTGAGCACATATTATAGTTGAGAATGCATATATTTTCATCTTTTGTGCTAACTGAAAATACTCATAACTTGCATTATTGATAACTATGATTAACTTTAAAGAGATTTTTGGCAAAAATATGCTCTACTGGTGTTTTGCAAACCTTGCATTACGCGTATTTATTTACTCCTTAGCGCTTTAGAAACTGATATCAGAGTAATACAAAAACATCAATTGGACATCTCTTTCATTTTTTAAGTAGCCCGTGCAACGCCGGGCACGCAGCTAGTAATGCATCCAAAATTGATGGTCAAAATACAAATCCATAATTGAAATGACATGAAACTGAGCACTGTCCTTTGTTCAAGACAATGCATATTGAGCATTCTAACTATCAAACAGCATGACCTTGAGGGTCACAGATCTGGAGGAAATTCTGGATTTAGGTCAGTTCACACTAGATATGAACCGAGGGAAAGCGGTTTGACTGCACAGGCCCTAGTTCGGCCGCAACAGGGGTCCGAAGTTGCTGCTAGAGTCCAGAAATGCAATGGTTTTTCCTTTGAAATTAAACTTTCTTTACCCTTTTCTTGATTTGCATTGCCGTATGTGTCAATTAAATGCATTCACAACATCCCCCTCCTCCTCATTGCACTGAAAAGAGACTTAGAATATCTTCGGAGGGTAGATATTGCCCCAGAGTTTCAAATTCCAATAAAGACACCATTGCAATTCTGGAGTCCTGCAAATCATAGTAGTACAGACGGCAAAAACTTGAGCAGTGGCGTAGCTAGACCCAACTTTCGGGGGGGGGGTTACTTCTTTTATATATATATATATATATATAATATATATATATGTATAATATATATATATATATATATATATATATATATATATATATATATATATATATATATATATATATGTATATGTATAATCGCTTGGAATTTTTTCCTTTTCTTCTTTTTTTTTTCTTTCACTTCTCTCTTCTTTTTCTCTTTTTTTTGAGACTAACTTTTCGGGGGGGGGGGGGGGGTTTCATAGACTAATAATAAGAATAGACCGAGCTATGGTAACCCTTTTGCTGCTCATAAACCAAACCATGTGACTGGTGGATATCTTAGCAACAGCGGGCGTTGATCGTAGCAGACGATCATCGCCAGCGAGAAATAAAATGAATAGAATTGATGGAACACGGAAGAATGATCTTTTACGTAGTCCAATTTCTAAATTTGTTATTCTAGGTTGTAAATATTTTGTTAATATAGTGAGCTTTCGTTTAGATAGTACTGTGCATTTTCTTTAGTCAATTTCAATAACTCTCTAAGCAATTAAAAATGCAAGCGCCCAAAAAGAATCGGCAAACGGTAAGATTTTTATCTACAACTTCAATTTAAGATACCGATTAGTACATTTTTGCGTTAACGCAAAACGTTTACGCCATTACGTTCACGCCAACGCTGATGTAGCAGTTCCAAATGAAATAAAAGTTACTGAAAACTGATCAAAAACTAATTACTAATGTCAAAATAATGCATAACTAAAAGAAAAACAGTTCTTTCTCTGCACCTGGAAAAAAATTATAATGAAAACACATTATGTCTTAAAGTACATATCTAGTGCCAAACTACAGATAATGTTGCCATCTGGCAACCATGCTGCCAAAGTTTTCGCCAAGCCTCCCACCAGTCACATGATGTATCCATGAACCAATTTTTACATCAGCAAGTCTGGGAAAGCTCGGTCTACTCTTATTATTAGTCTATAGGGGGTTTTGTCCCAGTAGGCTTTAGTTCGGCTGCAAGGAAGGTCTAACTTTGTTGGTTTGACTCCGAAACTGCAATAACGTTTTCTTTGGAATTTGAAATTTTGGACAATATTTGCTCTCCTAACATCTGTCGCGTCTCTCGTTAGTACAACCTAGGGGCGGTAGAATTTATTCTGTACTGTGAATGCGTTCAGTTGAGTGACACTGCCATGCAATATCAAGAAAAGAGTAAAAATGGGTTAATTTCCAAGGGAAAACCATTGCATTTCGGAGCTAAACTAGAATTTTTTGACCCCCATTATGGCTGAACTAGGACCTATGCAGTCCAATTGCTTTACCTGGGCTCATATCTAGTGGGAAGTAACCTAAATCCAGAGTTTCCTCCAGATCCGTGACCCTCAAGGTCGTGCCGTTTGGTAGTAAGCCAGGAATAACAATCTAAATTTGAAAGCTCATTTATTAACCTTCTAGCTCTTTTTTTAACCCTTTCTAATGGCTTAATGTCTTTCCTAAGATGAGTACGGTAAACTCCTGATTATCCGTGGAATTAGGTGGCACGGTGAACGCGGATAAGCGAAATCGCGGATAATCCACAAAATCAGAAAAAAAAACAATGCTAGTGTATGCAATTGCTTAAATACAAATACAAAAGTGACGACCAGCAACAGGCTCTGGGCCCAGCTAGACTGGTCCTAGTCAATTTACAATCCCCAGTGAAGATCAATGGCCCTCTTAAAACTATCTACTCCCTTGCTCATTACCACCCCTTCCGGTAAACTGTTCCAAGGTTCCACTACCCTGCTAAAATAATAATTTTTCCTAACATCCATGTTAGCCTGAGATTTAAATAGCTTGAAACAATGACCCCTTGTCCTGTTTTCTGTGTTAAACTTCAGCCCGTTAACATCTTTCATTTTAATAAATTTAAACAACTGAATCATGTCCCCTCGGTCTCTTCTTTGCTCAAGACTGTACATTTTTAGCCTTCTAAGCCTGGAATCATAGTCTAAGTGAGAAAGTCCATTTATTAGCCTTGTAGCCCACCTTTGAACCCTTTCCAATACATTAATGTCTTTCTTAAGATAAGGAGACTAAAACTGAACAGCATACTCCAAATGAGGTCTTACCAAACTTCTATATAAGGGCAGAAGAACTTCTTTAGATTTGTTTTAAATAGATCTATTGATAAACCCAAGCATCTTATTGGCCTTGTTACTAGCAATGCTGCACTGTTGGCTGAACTTTAAATCCTGACTTATTAAGACCCCCAGATCAGTAACTTTGTCTGCCTGACTAATGACTGAACCTTGCAAATAATAACTAAATAATAATAATAACTTAAAGATATCAATAAAACTCGCATACATTTAAACTATAGCTGAAATGGTAACAACATAAGTAAAAGCTAATTATTGCAAACGGATTACCCACACATGCGGGCAAATTGGAAACAGATTAAGTAAGATTACTCCAAAACCACATAGGGGAGAAGAGGGTAATTCTTTCAACACCGGCCCAGTCATTTGTTTATGCACGTAAGTAGCAAAGATCTAAAAAATTATTAAATGTCATGCATGAAAAGTCTGAAATAACTTGTTGCCCTAAGCCGCTGCCTATTCAGTCTTATTACAGATTCAGTTCTACATGATTTAGAGTAGAAGCATAAAAATAAGCAAACTTTTCTTGAAGCTTTTTTTTTTTTTTTTTTTGAATAATTTGAAATTAATAGACCTCAAATTTTAATATCTTGGATTGAATACATATTTCTGAAAAGTACTTTGCTGAAAAGTCTTAACTTTTCTGACGCCGGTTGGAGCAAAAAATGATTAGGCGTAGGTTTCTAAAGCCCAAGATATAATAATTTTATTTAGTATTATTTCTTCCTACATTCGAGAGGTGAAATAATTATAGTTCATTGACACAAAGTAAATCAACAAATGTATTAATTTCAATCAAATTTTTACATATACACCTTGATCTTAGGTGGGGAAAAAAGAAACTTTTCAGTAAAATACTTTTTTAAAAAATGGTACACAATTGAAAATATTAAAATTTCAAATTGTTGAAAAAATTTTAATAGTATTATATAGAAATTAAAAATATTTTCATTAGATTTACTTACTTTTGTTTTAATATACATATAAGGTACCGCATGTTGCTCTTCTCAGCAAGTTAGCTGACATTGGAATAGGAGGAAAAACTTTACTTTGGGTTAGAAATTGGCTCACTGGTAGGAAGCAAAGAGTAGTTGTGAGAGGAAATCATTCGAATTGGAGTGATGTTTTAAGTGGGGTTCCTCAGGGATCAGTTTTAGGGCCTCTTTTATTTATTATATTTATGAACGACATCAATGAAAATATTTCTGGAAGCATGAATTGTTTTGCTGACGATGTAAAAGTTATGGGGATTGTCAAAAATGAAGAACAAGTAAAACAGCTGCAAGAGGATTTAGATCATATTACTATGTGGGCAGATAAATGGGGTATGGCAGTTAATGTAGGGAAATGTCAAGTGCTACACTTAGGTCATGGAAATAAGCGTATGAGATATCGTTTACAGGGTTCAGTCATAAATCAGGCAGAAAATGTTATGGATCTGGGTGTCTTTATAAATCAGGACTTCAAGTTTAGTCAACAGTGCAGTATTGCTAGTAACAAAGCCAACAAAATGCTTGGGTTCATCAATAGATCTATTTCAAACAAATCTAAGAAAGTTCTTCTGCCTTTATATAGGAGTTTAGTAAGACCTCATTTGGAGTATGCTGTTCAGTTTTGGTCGCCTTATCAGAAGAAAGATATTTTTGTATTGGAAAGGGTTCAAAGAAGGGTAACTAAATTAGTAAGGGGACTCTCAGATTTAGATTATGATACCAGACTTAATAGGCTTAACATGTATAGCCTGGAGCAAAGGAGAGTCAGAGGGGACATGATTCAGTTATTTAAATTTATCAAAATGAAAGATGTAAATAGATTAAATTTTTGCGGGGGAAAGCAGGACAAGGGGTCATTGTTTTAAGCTATTTAAATCTCAGGCTAACTTGGAAATCAGGAAAAACTATTACTTTAGCAGGGTCGTAAGCACTTGGAATAGCTTACCGGAAGAGGCGGTAATGAGCAAGGGAGTGGATAGTTTTAAGAGGGCCATTGATCTTCATTGGGGACTAATTAATTGACTAGGACCAGCCTAGCTGGGCCCAGAGCCTGTTGCTGGTCGTCACATTTGTATTTGTATTTGTATTTCTCTGTGCTGTAGTTGGAAAAGAACTGATAGGGACATCGTCCCCCGAAATATATACGAGGCAGTGAGAAGCAAAGGGATGCAAGTGGACATTTTCAAGTTTCGAGTAAAAGACTATAAAGATAATGTTCTAGAAAGGCTTTCATTGATCCCCCCCCCCTAAATCATGCTGTACAGCAGGCTCTACCAGGGCTAATAGCACTATCTCTTATCCAAAGACAGAGGAGAGGTTCTCTTATCATTTGTGCTGGTTATCTCCAAATTTTTAATTTTGCCACTTACATCCCTTTGCTTCTCACTGCCTCATATATATTTTAATTGAAAAAATAATGCAAATGTAATGCACAAATTATTTTCCAAGCACGTTTTCTATTACTGAGCACCCCCAAACCCAAAGATGAGTTCCCCAAATAATTTTTCCAAACTACAACATTGTGCATACAGCTTAGAGAAAAAGCATTATATTCAACCCCTGTATTTATTTTCTTTTAATTTTCAGTATTTTATTCAAATTTAAAACCCTCTTTACTACACACATTTATGATGCCACATAGCAAACAGTTATCAAGTATAATCAAGCATTAAAAAAAAATCAATAAAATTCAAGGTAATTTTAAATTAAAATATAATATTTATTACATTATAACTGAATGAAACAAAAATGTTCAAATTTTTTACCTCATTTCATGTTGGAGCTCAGTAGTTGATTCTCTAATAGCATTAAAAGACTGCAGCCTCCCAGTAACATTTCTTACATCAACAATGAGATAGTCTGCAATGGATTTTGAGGGAATACGATAAAAACTACTAATTTCTTCTTCTCTAACAATAGAAATATTGATACTTTGAGGTTTTTCAGCAACTTCTGCATACTGCTCAAATTTCTGAAAAAAATAAGGGTATGGGAAAAAAATCGGATCGTCTTTTTGAAGTTCTCTCAGAGAAGAAAGAGACACACACAATCCACCATCCTTCAAAGTTCGAAATTCTGGATTATTGGGTTTGTCATTCTCTCTAAACGCAACAGAATGCTCTTCGCCAGCCCAAAAATCTTCTAAAAGTCGTGAAATGAGTTTTTGTTCTGGACTCTGCGATTTCTGAATTGCGTGCTTCACAGAGCTAAAAAGTCTAGAATTTTCTTTTAATTTAATGACATACTTATTCGCTTCGTTTTCAAAACACCAAATATAATAATCGAATCCAGAATCCCGAAACAGAAGGGATCCGAAATCTATGAACAGCAATCCTTCCGTTTTGGTTTCATTAGAGCTTGAAGATTCAACCACATGTGTCTTTCTTTCGACGGAGACATTAGAATCATCGAGCGGATCTCTTGACACAAAATACGTCACACTTTCTTTTAGCTCATTCAAACTGTTCATAAATAAGTTCAGATCTGTTTCAAGCTCCTCATCAGAAGGAAATAGGGAATAAGTATCTGGTGATTGCTCACTTAGTTTCTGATGAAATGACGTATCTTCCAGGTTGTTTTCATCTACAACTCCTTTGATTTCCGGTTCCGAAGGCAGTGACAAAATGTCTCTGAAAACATTAAAAGACTTCTTAAAGAAAATTTTCATTAATTCTGACTTTTTCCTGACACATGTTCTTGTAACTTCTTGTTTTTTCCCCCCATGAGCAAGTCCTGTAATTTCATACTTTTTTTCATCACCTTCATCAGAATTCAGAGTTTCTTTGTCGAGCAATTCATCTGAATTTTGTTGCCTCAGTTTATTTTCAGATTGGAATTCAATTTCATTTTCAACATTGTCTTCACTGAACACATCGAGTAGAAAATATTTTTCCGGTGAAGTGGACACTTCTTCGACAATAAAATCAAGCAAAACGAGAACATCAAACGAATCATTTACTCCAACAGAAACAATGGCATTTCCTAAGGCATTTACAGCAGCATCCACATAGTTATCAATCGAAGCACTATGAGTTGATATAATCTTAGATATCCTGTACATTTCACTTAGTATTGCTTCTTTTTGCTCAGTTGTAGAAGTATCTTGAGTATTGACATAATCAGAATGTATATTCTCAGGATATAATATAATAGGCCAACTTAGGTTCATCAATCTACTCTCTCCTTTTTCCTAGTGGGGAAAAAATATTCTCTATCAACTTCAAATCATTTAAAAGCAGGGATGTTCCCATCAATTTTTTTGAGGGTATGCTCCCAGTAATCCATTATGCACAATTTGTGTATGCGTTTATAAGGTGTTTAAAAAGCGTTGATTTATTAAGTGTTTAGAAATATAAAAAAATAAGGTTAAAATAAATACATTATTTTTGCTTTAGGAAAATTTAAAAATGCGATGATAAAACCTGATTTTAGATGAAAATTTTTGAAGCTTGAGAACATACGCTATAATTTTAAAAAATGTTTGAGAGTATATGGCATATACCCTATGGGAACACCATTGTTTAAAAGTTTGATACTTAAAATAGAACCTAGCTTAACTGAAGAATCACAAGACGAACTAAGAGTATTATGGCAATGCCTTATTATTTTACAAAAAAAAAAAAAAAAAAAAACTGCAATCATTATTTTTAAAGTACCAACAAGTTCTTCTACTTATCATTGCTACCATGCTAAACTAATGAATGTGAAAATTGGCACTTTTCAGGAAAGCCAAAACACTGAATATAACTTTTCCCCACCTGACGTGTTTCGTTACTTTTCAATGCATTAATTTTTATAGATCACTTTAAGAGTAAAAAAACTGTCGTTTGAAGCAGTTATAACCAGTAGCCCTTTTTGAGTGTTACGGCAAACATAAAACTTGAAAAACGTGATTTTTCACATTCCTTAGTTTAGCATGGTGCCGACATTATGTTAAGAAAAAATCAAATTACTAAGCTTGCTTATTAATTAATTTACACTGTTCCATCTGAAAATCAAAGGATAAAATGGAAACTAAGTAAAATTATGGCAAATGTTTTAGGTCTCTCAGCACAAAACCAATTTTTCATATCGTTGTTCTATCAGCATCAAACTGTGAATGGTTTATGTAAATTATAATATAACAAATTAAAAACTATTAAAACAACTCACTTGACTAATTTTGTAAATAAATATAAAATAAACTAGACCAGCTTCAGGACAGCATTCTATTCAACAGCAAACGTTGTGGCGCAAAAATGAAAAAAAAAAAAAGGTAAATGTTTATTTTGGTATTTTTTAATATTAAAGGTTACCCATTCAAAGGTATTACTGACATTCTTAAAAAAAAAAATTTACACCAGTGTTTTCAACAGAAACTGTTTCAACAGTTGACATGGCATCATAACCAAAGCTAAAGGTAATACAGCTTGAGGATTTTGTTTTCTATGAGAATGATTTATTTTATATTAAAGAATTAAAGTCCCTAAGACACCAGGATGGTTGTGGCTCGTAGGTTATTTAAATGGAGATTCGCAAAAATTAAATTAATAAAACAATAAATAAATAAATATAAAAATGCAGTTGATTCTTTATTAACGATTTTCAAGGGACCATAGAAAAAAAAAGGTCCATAAGTAGAAAGCATTCTTAAATAGAATGCTTCCAAAGCTACAGTAGAGCATCTGGGGCAGAGAAAAGCTGTCTTTAAATAGAGATAGTTGTTAATTAGAGCGCCGATAAACAGAGAACCAACTGCATAAATAAAGTGAAAAGTAAGTACGCAGATATATAACTTGCATGTTAAAATAAATTAAGCCATCAAAGTTACTCAATCATTCACATGTCATACGTGCTATTCGGAGCAATATAACTATATTTATCACAAACAAAATATCTTTCAAAAATCAGGGTCTTTAAGGTCAAAATTATAAAGTCAATAACACTATCTCTAACAGAATTGAAATTTGAATAGACACTCACAGCTTTAGTTTTTAGCGCCATTTTTTAGTGTAAAATTAGCATTCACTTCAACAAATCGCATTCAACAATGAAAATGTATTCACAAAATATAAATGAGAGTTGAAATATTCACCTGAACACGATTAATTTCACCAACCACTTGACACATTGCTTCATTAGTTTTCTCAATTCGTTTTTTAATTGCACTTTCTTTCATGTTGATTTGACGAACTTGGCGTTTTAATTTCTTTATACTACCATCAACATCTTGCCTTTTCATTTGTAGAAGCGTCACTATCATAAGTAGATTTTGGCCAACTTTGCTTGGATCAATATCTTTGCTGTTGTTCTCTTCACTATCAGTACTTTCACTGCTTGATTCATCTAAACATTAACAGTTTACAATCATTAGTAGTTAGTTGCAAACAAATTACAGTCTAATTAAAAATCAAGCAAAGCTGGAATATAAAACCAAAAATTATCTCTTAAAGCAATCTTTTAGCTTTAAAGTGAAAAAGAATCAATTTTTTTATTGAATTAATAACAAAAATAATGAAAAAAAAAACCTAAAATTTGCTTCTGAATCATTCTAGCAAAATAGGGTAAAAAAGCAATAGTTTTCAAAGATTTCAGAAAGACATCCCTCTTTGAAGACTTCCGAAGAAAGAATACGAGCATAATTCATAGTGTTAAAAAAAAGTAAAGTGTTAATGTCTTCCTTTGTACGTTTTATTTTTATTCATTGATAAAAATAAGTGTCATATGACTCCTTATACAAATACAAATACGACAACCAGCAACATGCTCTGGGCCCAGCTAGACTGGTCCTAGTCAATTTACAATCCCCAGTGAAGATCAATGGCCCTCTTAAAACTATCTACTCCCTTGCTCATTACCACCCCTTCCGGTGAGCTGTTCCAAGGTTCCACTACCCTGCTAAAATAATAATTTTTCCTAATATCTAATATCTTGAATAACAGAATGGAGCTAAAGTGTTGCATGTTATAGACAAGATAATACAAAGATAAACATGATCATAATTTTTGCCCAAAATTAGTTTTCACTAGCAGCTTGCTGACCACATGAAAATTTCTCATGGACTACAGTTGAAAAGTACTAGTCTGAATCATCTCATAACTACAAAAGTTGCACATGTTAAAGTGTAGTACAGTGCCCGCCGCTTATTAAAATCACATTCGTTCTGAGGACATTTGATTTTATAAAGTGGCTGATTTTATGAACCGGCACTCATGCACGTAAAAAAAAAGGTTTTTTAAGTATAAATACTCTAAAAAAGAAATAAATTACAATTAGTTGTATTTTATTTTTAGTCTAGTTGTATTAATTTTAGTTCAGTTGCAAAATACAGTTGACATTTTCACTTACATAAGGTACATTTTTAAAATTTCACAAGGCTATTAAAATACTGACTTATTGTTGTTTGAGAAAGAGATTTTGAAAGTAAAAATTGAGAAATCCCTAATTTAATTGCAGCATCACACTAACTACATTTAGGAAGCTTGTCATACTAATTCATACTAATGTCATACTTCATTCTTCTTTTTTTTTCATTCAACTCCCCAAGAAAAAAAACGTACAACCTTCACCTTTTTTTTTTTCGTCTTTGTTTATGTAGAGTTTGCTATTTTATTAGTGATGCACTGTTTTAAATCTTGAAAGTAAAAATAAAATCCTGGTTCTATTCAGAGAAGAATTTACATATGCTCTCCAAAAGTTTGATTTTATAAAAAGGCGAGGATGATTTTATTAAAGGATAACTCTAACATTTTTGATATAGTAAAGATTCTGTTCTTCCAGATTTGATTTTATAAAAGGGCTGATTTTATAATCCAGTGATTTTATTAGTGGCGGGCACTGTAATGTGATGAAAAACCTTTTTAGATATAAGAATCAAAATAGTACCGTATTTTCCTGTGTATTATACACAGTGGAGTATAATCCGCAGGTCAAAAGTCGGGCTGAAGGAAAAAAAATCTTCATATACTCTGCGGTGGCGTATAATACAATGTAAAAAAAAAAAAAATAAAGTTTTTATTTCACATACAGTTTTAACAACTAAATTGAAAGCGTGAAGAATTAATAACTTTTAAGGTATAATCAAAATTAATCGAAAATATAATAATTTCTCCTTGAAATTGTGATTATAGTATGCTAATTACTTAAAGATAAAGGAGCAAATGATCTAATCTTGTGCAAATGAAGGCTTCCTTGACAGCATGGTTGTTTATTTTACATAGCCGAATCGCATAAGAGAAACATTGAAGAACAAACCTTGAAATTAACAACCTAGAGGCAGCAAAATGATCTCGCCTCTATTGGTGAATCCTACTGTAGATATAGAGGTTCAGAGAAAAAAAAAAACAACACAGACAATTTGCAGCAGCAAAAACACACATGTCATTAATTTTACATTTTTAACAGATAATCTGCAATATATGCACTAAAATATGGTAAAAAAAAGAATTAATATTTATGATTAAGTCAGAAAAAATTAATTTTGAAATGAATTTTCTGGATTAGTGTGAGACTATAAACAGTGCGTGTCATTCCTTTAATCTTGATGAGAAAGCTTTTTAAAATGTATTTTTCAGTTTAAAAACATTTTTCAGCTGTTAAATTAAAAGTATAGAGAGTAAAAATGAAGCATTAAAACACATCATCAAAAAAGAAAAAATTCAGGTGGACAAATCTGAATTAAATAAAAATTCTGTAGAGCACTTTCAAGCAGGCATACATTGCAAATAAAAACAGATGAATTAACTAGTTTTTGACTCAAAAATTGTTATGATTCTAAAAAATTAAAAACAGTGCTCTTAAAGTAAGACAAAACAACGTTAGAAGAAGCACAAATTTGTAAATTACAGCAGACACGTGTTTCGGCGTTACAGGGAACGCCTTTTTCAATGCAAAAAATAATGAGCTTATGGATGGAAAGACATCCGACAAAAGGTGTTTCGGTGTTACAGGGAACGCCTTTTTCAATGCAAAAAAATAATGAGCTTATGGATGAAAAGACATCCGACAAAAGCTTTTGTCGGATAAAAGCTTTTGTCGGATGTCTTTTCATCCATAAGCTCATTATATTTTTGCATTGAAAAAGGCGTTCCCTGTAACGCCGAAACACGTGTCTGCTGTAATTTACAAATTTGTGCTTCTTCTAACGTTGTTTTGTCTTACTTTACTGTTCAGCACAAAGGTATTTATTTATCTTAGTGCTCTTACTTTAGGAGCTTTTAAAACAAAATGTATAACAGTTACCCTGTGAAGTTTCTTTTTCTTCTTCCCTAATGACTTTTTTCTTAAACAACTTTTTGAAACAACCTTCATACTTGGGTTCTTGATCTATTACTTTTTGTAGTTCACTGCATAGATCTCTTAATTTCTCTGACTCTTTAACTTGCATCTCTTTATGAAAATATAGCTCATCCTTAATATCTGAAAGCTTGCAAATGATTTGAACATAAATTTTAATGCCAGATTATATTGAATTAAAAAAACACTTAAAACATGATGCAGAAATGGACAAAATAGAAGAGTTGTTTCAACATTTAAAAGGAAGAGTTCAATAAAACAACATTTAAAAGGAAGAGTTCATTAAAAGAACATCAAAGAATGAAAAGTGTTCACAAATATATTTTTTCATAAAACATTTTTTAAGCACAAATGTATTTGAGAACATTAAAAAGGGGAAATATATTTGTGGGCTTAAACGTTTTCATTTTAGAAAAGCTTAATATGTTTCATTCGGAAGGTTTTCCTCCTCGTCTCCAATTATTTACTTACATTTGGAAAATTAAAAACAATAGTAAAAAAAACTATTTACCAGGTTTTTTTTTTTTTTAAATTTACTGGTAAAATAAATACATTTGTTCTTTTCATGCACAAGACATACGATCGCATAATAGGAATTACTCACTATACAAAAGTGTGAAAAGATTACAAAAAATAATAAAAATAATTCAATTAGTATTTAAAATACACCACCAGCTCAGTTATTCCATCCGAGGACTGCAGTTCCGTTCTTTTTTGCACTAATCAGCCCGGAATAGGAATCACATGAGCTGGAGGCGAAAAACCTCTTAAGGGAGCCAAGAGAGCCAAACAAACTGGTAGCTAATGCAGAATTAGCAAACCCGATGAGCGACCGCACCAATGGTGCCGTTCAACTCAAAGATTGATGACAAAGCATGGTATTTTGCAGTAAGTTACCGCCCTAAGCCAGGGCTAAGGCAGAAATACTAAAAATACACCACCAGCTCAGTTATTCCATCCGAGGACTGCAGTTTCGTGCTTTTTAGCACTAATCAGCCCGGAATAGGAATCACATGAATTTTAGGCATAAAACCTCTTAAGGGAGCCAAGAGAGCCAAACAAACTGGTAGCTAATGCAGCATTAGCAAACCAGATGAGCGACCGCAGCAATAGTGCGGTTCAACTCAAAGATTGATGACAAAGCATGGTATTTTGTAGTAAGTTACCGCCCTAAGCCAGGGCTAAGGCAGAAATACTAAAAATACACCACCAGCTCAGTTATTCCATCCGAGGACTGCAGTTTCGTGCTTTTTAGCACTAATCAGCCCGGAATAGGAATCACATGAATTGGAGGCATAAAACCTCTTAAGGGAGCCAAGAGAGCCAAACAAACTGGTAGCTAATGCAGAATTAGCAAACCCGATGAGCGACCGCACCAATGGTGCCGTTCAACTCAAAGATTGATGACAAAGCATGGTATTTTGCAGTAAGTTACCGCCCTAAGCCAGGGCTAAGGCAGAAATACTAAAAATACACCACCAGCTCAGTTATTCCATCCGAGGACTGCAGTTTCGTGCTTTTTAGCACTAATCAGCCCGGAATAGGAATCACATGAGTTGGAGGCATAAAACCTCTTAAGGGAGCCAAGAGAGCCAAACAAACTGGTAGCTAATGCAGAATTAGCAAACCCGATGAGCGACCGCACCAATGGTGCCGTTCAACTCAAAGATTGATGACAAAGCATGGTATTTTGCAGTAAGTTACCGCCCTAAGCCAGGGCTAAGGCAGAAATACTAAAAATACACCACCAGCTCAGTTATTCCATCCGAGGACTGCAGTTTCGTGCTTTTTAGCACTCCTCAGCCCCAAATAGGAATCACATGAATTGGAGGCATAAAACCTCTTAAGGGAGCCAAGAGAGCCAAACAAACTGGTAGCTAATGCAGCATTAGCAAACCAGATGAGCGACCGCAGCAATGGTGCGGTTCAACTCAAAGATTGATGCCAAAGCATGGTATTTTGTAGTAAGTTACCGCCCTAAGCCAGGGCTAAGGCAGAAATACTAAAAATACACCACCAGCTCAGTTATTCCATCCGAGGACTGCAGTTTCGTGCTTTTTAGCACTAATCAGCCCGGAATAGGAATCACATGAGTTGGAGGCATAAAACCTCTTAAGGGAGCCAAGAGAGCCAAACAAACTGGTAGCTAATGCAGAATTAGCAAACCCGATGAGCGACCGCACCAATGGTGCCGTTCAACTCAAAGATTGATGACAAAGCATGGTATTTTGCAGTAAGTTACCGCCCTAAGCCAGGGCTAAGGCAGAAATACTAAAAATACACCACCAGCTCAGTTATTCCATCCGAGGACTGCAGTTTCGTGCTTTTTAGCACTAATCAGCCCGGAATAGGAATCACATGAGTTGGAGGCATAAAACCTCTTAAGGGAGCCAAGAGAGCCAAACAAACTGGTAGCTAATGCAGAATTAGCAAACCCGATGAGCGACCACACCAATGGTGCCGTTCAACTCAAAGATTGATGACAAAGCATGGTATTTTGCAGTAAGTTACCGCCCTAAGCCAGGGCTAAGGCAGAAATACTAAAAATACACCACCAGCTCAGTTATTCCATCCGAGGACTGCAGTTTCGTGCTTTTTAGCACTCCTCAGCCCCAAATAGGAATCACATGAGCTGGAGGCGTAAAACCTCTTAAGGGAGTCAAGAGAGCCAAATAAACTGGTAGCTAATGCAGCATTAGCAAACCAGATGAGCGACCGCAGCAATGGTGCGGTTCAACTCAAAGATTGATGTCAAAGCATGGTATTTTGCAGTAAGTTACCGCCCTAAGCCAGGGCTAAGGCAGAAATACTAAAAATACACCACCAGCTCAGTTATTCCATCCGAGGACTGCAGTTTCGTGCTTTTTAGCACTCCTCAGCCCCAAATAGGAATCACATGAGCTGGAGGCGTAAAACCTCTTAAGGGAGTCAAGAGAGCCAAATAAACTGGTAGCTAATGCAGCATTAGCAAACCAGATGAGCGACCGCAGCAATGGTGCGGTTCAACTCAAAGATTGATGCCAAAGCATGGTATTTTGCAGTAAGTTACCGCCCTAAGCCAGGGCTAAGGCAGAAATACTAAAAATACACCACCAGCTCAGTTATTCCATCCGAGGACTGCAGTTTCGTGCTTTTTAGCACTCCTCAGCCCCAAATAGGAATCACATGAGCTGGAGGCGTAAAACCTCTTAAGGGAGTCAAGAGAGCCAAATAAACTGGTAGCTAATGCAGCATTAGCAAACCAGATGAGCGACCGCAGCAATGGTGCGGTTCAACTCAAAGATTGATGTCAAAGCATGGTATTTTGCAGTAAGTTACCGCCCTAAGCCAGGGCTAAGGCAGAAATACTAAAAATACACCACCAGCTCAGTTATTCCATCCGAGGACTGCAGTTTCGTGCTTTTTAGCACTCCTCAGCCCCAAATAGGAATCACATGAGCTGGAGGCGTAAAACCTCTTAAGGGAGTCAAGAGAGCCAAATAAACTGGTAGCTAATGCAGCATTAGCAAACCAGATGAGCGACCGCAGCAATGGTGCGGTTCAACTCAAAGATTGATGTCAAAGCATGGTATTTTGCAGTAAGTTACCGCCCTAAGCCAGGGCTAAGGCAGAAATACTAAAAATACACCACCAGCTCAGTTATTCCATCCGAGGACTGCAGTTTCGTGCTTTTTAGCACTCCTCAGCCCCAAATAGGAATCACATGAGCTGGAGGCGTAAAACCTCTTAAGGGAGTCAAGAGAGCCAAATAAACTGGTAGCTAATGCAGCATTAGCAAACCAGATGAGCGACCGCAGCAATGGTGCGGTTCAACTCAAAGATTGATGTCAAAGCATGGTATTTTGCAGTAAGTTACCGCCCTAAGCCAGGGCTAAGGCAGAAATACTAAAAATACACCACCAGCTCAGTTATTCCATCCGAGGACTGCAGTTTCGTGCTTTTTAGCACTCCTCAGCCCCAAATAGGAATCACATGAGCTGGAGGCGTAAA
Source organism: Uloborus diversus (assembly GCF_026930045.1). Taxonomy (NCBI): domain Eukaryota; kingdom Metazoa; phylum Arthropoda; class Arachnida; order Araneae; family Uloboridae; genus Uloborus; species Uloborus diversus. The sequence goes on along the minus strand of NC_072734.1, from coordinate 187,119,507 downwards.
ACCTCTTAAGGGAGTCAAGAGAGCCAAATAAACTGGTAGCTAATGCAGCATTAGCAAACCAGATGAGCGACCGCAGCAATGGTGCGGTTCAACTCAAAGATTGATGTCAAAGCATGGTATTTTGCAGTAAGTTACCGCCCTAAGCCAGGGCTAAGGCAGAAATACTAAAAATACACCACCAGCTCAGTTATTCCATCCGAGGACTGCAGTTTCGTGCTTTTTAGCACTCCTCAGCCCCAAATAGGAATCACATGAGCTGGAGGCGTAAAACCTCTTAAGGGAGTCAAGAGAGCCAAATAAACTGGTAGCTAATGCAGCATTAGCAAACCAGATGAGCGACCGCAGCAATGGTGCGGTTCAACTCAAAGATTGATGTCAAAGCATGGTATTTTGCAGTAAGTTACCGCCCTAAGCCAGGGCTAAGGCAGAAATACTAAAAATACACCACCAGCTCAGTTATTCCATCCGAGGACTGCAGTTTCGTGCTTTTTAGCACTCCTCAGCCCCAAATAGGAATCACATGAGCTGGAGGCGTAAAACCTCTTAAGGGAGTCAAGAGAGCCAAATAAACTGGTAGCTAATGCAGCATTAGCAAACCAGATGAGCGACCGCAGCAATGGTGCGGTTCAACTCAAAGATTGATGTCAAAGCATGGTATTTTGCAGTAAGTTACCGCCCTTAAGCCAGGGCTAAGGCAGAAATACTAAAAATACACCACCAGCTCAGTTATTCCATCCGAGGACTGCAGTTTCGTGCTTTTTAGCACTCCTCAGCCCCAAATAGGAATCACATGAGCTGGAGGCGTAAAACCTCTTAAGGGAGTCAAGAGAGCCAAATAAACTGGTAGCTAATGCAGCATTAGCAAACCAGATGAGCGACCGCAGCAATGGTGCGGTTCAACTCAAAGATTGATGTCAAAGCATGGTATTTTGCAGTAAGTTACCGCCCTAAGCCAGGGCTAAGGCAGAAATACTAAAAATACACCACCAGCTCAGTTATTCCATCCGAGGACTGCAGTTTCGTGCTTTTTAGCACTCCTCAGCCCCAAATAGGAATCACATGAGCTGGAGGCGTAAAACCTCTTAAGGGAGTCAAGAGAGCCAAATAAACTGGTAGCTAATGCAGCATTAGCAAACCAGATGAGCGACCGCAGCAATGGTGCGGTTCAACTCAAAGATTGATGTCAAAGCATGGTATTTTGCAGTAAGTTACCGCCCTAAGCCAGGGCTAAGGCAGAAATACTAAAAATACACCACCAGCTCAGTTATTCCATCCGAGGACTGCAGTTTCGTGCTTTTTAGCACTCCTCAGCCCCAAATAGGAATCACATGAGCTGGAGGCGTAAAACCTCTTAAGGGAGTCAAGAGAGCCAAATAAACTGGTAGCTAATGCAGCATTAGCAAACCAGATGAGCGACCGCAGCAATGGTGCGGTTCAACTCAAAGATTGATGTCAAAGCATGGTATTTTGCAGTAAGTTACCGCCCTAAGCCAGGGCTAAGGCAGAAATACTAAAAATACACCACCAGCTCAGTTATTCCATCCGAGGACTGCAGTTTCGTGCTTTTTAGCACTCCTCAGCCCCAAATAGGAATCACATGAGCTGGAGGCGTAAAACCTCTTAAGGGAGTCAAGAGAGCCAAATAAACTAGTAGCTAATGCAGCATTAGCAAACCAGATGAGCGACCGCAGCAATGGTGCGGTTCAACTCAAAGATTGATGTCAAAGCATGGTATTTTGCAGTAAGTTACCGCCCTAAGCCAGGGCTAAGGCAGAAATACTAAAAATACACCACCAGCTCAGTTATTCCATCCGAGGACTGCAGTTTCGTGCTTTTTAGCACTCCTCAGCCCCAAATAGGAATCACATGAGCTGGAGGCGTAAAACCTCTTAAGGGAGTCAAGAGAGCCAAATAAACTGGTAGCTAATGCAGCATTAGCAAACCAGATGAGCGACCGCAGCAATGGTGCGGTTCAACTCAAAGATTGATGTCAAAGCATGGTATTTTGCAGTAAGTTACCGCCCTAAGCCAGGGCTAAGGCAGAAATACTAAAAATACACCACCAGCTCAGTTATTCCATCCG